>NW_026872851.1:0-138170 GCF_032173495.1 Musca vetustissima
ATTCTGAGGTGTCTTAAATTTTTTTTTAACTCCAAATATTTAATCTGTTCTTGACTAAGGTATCGTTGAACTCAAGTACCGGCTAATAAATGTTTCATGTTATTGAGAATTCATTTTTGCGCGATTCAATTCGAAATGTTCGGACGTTCGTTCGTTTTGTTTCATTTTTTTTCGGATGTCGCAAATGCTACTTAAAGTGGTTGTTTTTTTAATTTGGTAAATATTGACAATTTCAATGGCCATTTGGTGTTGCTGTTTTTTAACTCCCTGACATGTTGTTGTTGTTGCCCAAGTGGATATAAAGTTTGTTGTTGTTGATATAAATGTTGAAATGATGATTTGAAGCTCCGCATGTGAAATGGGTGTGAGACCCGTGTAGTGGGTGTGCGAATCGGGTTGATTCCTAACAAAAACGCTAAGTAAATAAGCAATGAATTCGAAATGCAACTACAAAAACAACAACGATGGCGACAACAACAACATATGAATGTTAACATGACAGTAGAACAGAACGATATCGAATGGAAAAAAATAAAAGAGGAAGCTGTTTAAAAAACAAACATCAGAAATGTTTTTTTGTTTTGTTTGTTTTACAACAACAACACGAGATGAACAACAATTGTTGAGACCAGCAGCCGTCAAATACAAATCCATTAAACATTAACAACATAGTAAAAACAACAACAACAATGTCATATGGGATGTTCGAATCGTGAGTACAGAATTCACGTTAATGCTCCTGTCGTTTCAGTCAGTCTCGGCCGCTGCCGCCATCATTGGGTGTCATTGGCATTGTAACCTCGTCGAAGTGTTATTGTATTCCGCAGCTTCCAAAAAAAATGGAGTTTCAAACAAATTCCAATGTTTTCTCGTACATCAAAATTCTATGCCATCAATACTATCAGAACGAAATAATGGCAGGACCTTTTTTTGGGAAAATGATATACACAGCGACGGATTGAGGATATGAGGGGGTGAGGTGCAAAAGTAATGCCTTTACATTTTAATGTAAGGCAGTAGAAGACTGCCTTGATGGGAAGGGTTTTGGAGGAACCCAAAATGTCTACAACACATTGCGAAATAATTTGCAGGCCTATATAAGGCGTGGATTTTTTAAATAATTTTTTTCGGGGACTATATAAGGCGTGGATTTTTTAAATAATTTTTTTCGGGGACTATATAAGGCGTGGATTTTTTAAATAATTTTTTTCGGGGACTATATAAGGCGTGGATTTTTTAAATAATTTTTTTCGGGGACTATATAAGGCGTGGATTTTTTAAATAATTTTTTTCGGGGACTATATAAGGCGTGGATTTTTTAAATAATTTTTTTCGGGGACTATATAAGGCGTGGATTTTTTAAATAATTTTTTTCGGGGACTATATAAGGCGTGGATTTTTTAAATAATTTTTTTCGGGGACTATATAAGGCGTGGATTTTTTAAATAATTTTTTTGGGGACTATATAAGGCGTGGATTATATAAGGCGTGGATTTTTTAAATAATTTTTTTCGGGGACTATATAAGGCGTGGATTTTTTAAATAATTTTTTTCGGGGACTATATAAGGCGTGGATTTTTTAAATAATTTTTTTCGGGGACTATATAAGGCGTGGATTTTTTAAATAATTTTTTTCGGGGACTATATAAGGCGTGGATTTTTTAAATAATTTTTTTCGGGGACTATATAAGGCGTGGATTTTTTAAATAATTTTTTTCGGGGACTATATAAGGCGTGGATTTTTTAAATAATTTTTTTCGGGGACTATATAAGGCGTGGATTTTTTAAATAATTTTTTTCGGGGACTATATAAGGCGTGGATTTTTTAAATAATTTTTTTCGGGGACTATATAAGGCGTGGATTTTTTAAATAATTTTTTTGGGGACTATATAAGGCGTGGATTTTTTAAATAATTTTTTTCGGGGACTATATAAGGCGTGGATTTTTTAAATAATTTTTTTCGGGGACTATATAAGGCGTGGATTTTTTAAATAATTTTTTTCGGGGACTATATAAGGCGTGGATTTTTTAAATAATTTTTTTCGGGGACTATATAAGGCGTGGATTTTTTAAATAATTTTTTTCGGGGACTATATAAGGCGTGGATTTTTTAAATAATTTTTTTCGGGGACTATATAAGGCGTGGATTTTTTAAATAATTTTTTTCGGGGACTATATAAGGCGTGGATTTTTTAAATAATTTTTTTCGGGGACTATATAAGGCGTGGATTTTTTAAATAATTTTTTTCGGGGACTATATAAGGCGTGGATTTTTTAAATAATTTTTTTCGGGGACTATATAAGGCGTGGATTTTTTAAATAATTTTTTTCGGGGACTATATAAGGCGTGGATTTTTTAAATAATTTTTTTCGGGGACTATATAAGGCGTGGATTTTTTAAATAATTTTTTTCGGGGACTATATAAGGCGTGGATTTTTTAAATAATTTTTTTCGGGGACTATATAAGGCGTGGATTTTTTAAATAATTTTTTTCGGGGACTATATAAGGCGTGGATTTTTTAAATAATTTTTTTCGGGGACTATATAAGGCGTGGATTTTTTAAATAATTTTTTTCGGGGACTATATAAGGCGTGGATTTTTTAAATAATTTTTTTCGGGGACTATATAAGGCGTGGATTTTTTAAATAATTTTTTTCGGGGACTATATAAGGCGTGGATTTTTTAAATAATTTTTTTCGGGGACTATATAAGGCGTGGATTTTTTAAATAATTTTTTTCGGGGACTATATAAGGCGTGGATTTTTTAAATAATTTTTTTCGGGGACTATATAAGGCGTGGATTTTTTAAATAATTTTTTTCGGGGACTATATAAGGCGTGGATTTTTTAAATAATTTTTTTCGGGGACTATATAAGGCGTGGATTTTTTAAATAATTTTTTTCGGGGACTATATAAGGCGTGGATTTTTTAAATAATTTTTTTCGGGGACTATATAAGGCGTGGATTTTTTAAATAATTTTTTTCGGGGACTATATAAGGCGTGGATTTTTTAAATAATTTTTTTCGGGGACTATATAAGGCGTGGATTTTTTAAATAATTTTTTTCGGGGACTATATAAGGCGTGGATTTTTTAAATAATTTTTTTCGGGGACTATATAAGGCGTGGATTTTCGGGGACTATAAAAGGCGTGGATTTCCGGGGACTATATAAGGCGTGGATTTTCGGGGACTATAAAAGGCATGGATTTTCGGGGACTATATAAGGCGTGGATTTTCGGGGACTATAAAAGGCGTGGATTTTCGAGGACTATAAAAGGCGTGGATTTTCGGGGACTATAAAAGGCGTGGATTTTCGGGGCCTATATAAGGCGTGGATATTCGGGGCCTATATAAGGCGTGGATTTTCGGGGACTATACAAGGCGTGGATTTTCGGAGACCGGGAGCGAATATCTATTCGGATCATTACCTTGTGGCAGCCAAGGTACGCAGCCGTTTTAATGTAGCAGCAAAGGTGTGATCTAACGTAACACGGAAATTTGACGTCGAAAAGCTGCAAACACAACAGATAGCGAAGCCTACTCCGCTCAACTTACCCAACTGCTTGACGAAAGCACCCTTTGTCCCGATAATAATATTGAAGCACAATGGCAGAGAATTGACCACTCCCTACAAACTGCAGCAAAGGCGACACTTGGGTACCAAATACCACCATCAAGAAATCCGTGGTACGATCAGGAGTGTCGTAATGCTACTGATATGAAAAACGCAGCGTATAGGGCAACCCTGCGGACAGTAGCAACACGTAATGCGATGGAGAACTATCGGGATAAAAGGAGAAAGAAGAAACGTATTTTCAGAAAAAACAAGAGCAAGAAAGACGTTAGCGTGAGCAAATCGAGATGTACAGGAGTCAGAATGAAGTCCGAAAATTCTGCCAACGGGTAAAACACCAAACCGAAGGCTTTTTGATGCAGGCACATCCTCCTGTAGAGATAAAGAAGGAAACCTGGTGATAGATACAGACAGCGTGCTGAGGATCTGGAAGGAGCATTTTGAAAAACTTCTGGTATCAAATAGTAGGGTTGAAGAGGATACACCAGAACCAATAATAGATGACGGTAAAGGGCGTATACCACCTAGCCAAGATGAAGTCAGAATAGCAATCAATCGGCTGAAGAATAATAAAGTAGCAGGTGCCGATAGGTTACAAGCCGAACTATTGAAGACTGGTGGTCAGATGCTGGTAAGCCGAACTATTCAAGACTGGTGGTCCGATGCTGGTAAGGAGCATGCACCAGCTGATTAGTACAATTTGGCTAGAAGAAGGCATGCCCAATGATTGGAACCTCAGCACCCTGTGTCCCGTGCACAAAAAAAGAAGACAAGACGATATGTGCCAACTATAGAGGAATATGTCTCCCTCCCATCGCATATAAAGTGCTATCCAGCGTACTGTGTGAACGACTGAAGCCAATGGTCAATGACATTACTGGACCATATCAATGTGGCTTCAGACCTGGCAAATCCACTGGAAAAGACCCACGAAAAACACATTGACTCATACCATCTATTTGTCGACTATAAAGCCGCATTCGACAGCCCTATCCGAGGTGTTTAAGAGGTGTTTAAAGCCATGTCTGCGCTTGGCATTCCCGCAAAATTATTACGGCTATGCAGGATAACTTTAACTGGCACAAGATCAGCAGTTAAAGTCGGAAAGGACCTCTCGGAGCCCTTCAGACAAGGTGATTCAGACAAGGTGATAGTTTGTCGTGTGATATTTTTAATATCCCGCTGGAAAAGGTCATACGAGAGGCAAAAGTCCACAGAAATGGCACTCTGTACACCAAACAAAACCAGTTACTCGCCTACGCCCGATGACATCGACATAATGGGTCGAACATTGAGAGCGGTAACAGCCACCTTTGAACAAATTGAGAAGGTGTCTGCCAAAGTGGGTCTGGGAGTAAACGGCGAGAAGACCATGTTGATGGTATCAACGCGCAAAACGTCCAGTAGACTCGGACCAACTGTGTAACTTGAGAACTACAGCTTCGGGGTAGTCAACGATTGTATATACCTCGGTACCGCCATAAACAAAACGAATGACATCAGTTTTGAAATTCGGAGAAGGATAGTGATGGACAACCGATGCTACTATGGTCTAAGTAAGCAGTTTAGAAACAAGGCCGACTCCCGCCAGACCAAACTCACACTCTACAAGACGCTGATACTACCCGTACTGTGTTATATGGATCTGAAGAATGGTTACTTACGTAAGCAGATGAGACAGCTCTTGGAGTGTTTGAGAGAAAAATTCTCCGAAAGATCTATGGGCCGATCTGCGTTGACGGTGAATATCGCCGTCGAATGAAGCATGAGCTGTGCGGGCTATTCTCGGACATCGACATTGTTAGACGTATAGAGCTGCAGTGACTACGTTGGCTAGGTCATGTTGTGAGAATGGATGATGATGCCCCAGCCCAGAAGGCATATAAAAGCGAACCAGCTGATGATGGTTCACGCAGATGGGGAAGGCCAAGAATACGTTGGAAAGATCAAGTCGAAGACAACATTGCCGAAAATGGTCTTTCAAATTGGAAAAACTGCGCAAGAGACCGACGCGTTTGGAAATCTTTTCTAAGCTCGGCTTATGGAACGAAAGTTCTGTCACAAGCCAGCTAAGTAAATAAGTAGTTAGGATTTCTTAAATAATTATTTTCGGGGCGTGGACTTTTTAATATTTTTTTCGACACCTATATAAAGCGTGTATCTTTTAAATAATTTTTCCCTAGACCATGACCGTGGTGTTGGAGGTGCAGAAGCCAAGTATTCCATTATTTTTTAAACATTATCCCCTTCTCCCTACCAACTTATCAAAAAACCCTCTTCGGATCAGAGTTCACTTTACAAAAATTGTGTTTTCCATTTTCGAAGAGCATTTGTAGAGGTTTTGGATTTTTTGTAACCTCCATCCATCAAAAAAAAAAAAAAAAAAAAACTACAACAATCGGAAAAAATGTGATTTCTGTTTTGCCATTGTTGTTTGGTATCATATCTTTGGCCACCAGCAACGGCAGTCGTAGCAGCATCGGCGCTTTTTAAACGGGTATGTCAAATGTTTGGTCACAAACCATTCCAAAGCGTAGCCGGTCACAAGCCAAGGGTGTGGGGAGGTTAAACAAAAGTAACAAACGTGGAGGAAAATATGAAGGGTAAAAATTGAATGATATCTTCCTCGTGATTGTGACGCGCTTCCCGTTTGGTTTACTTTTTTTGGTCTGCTTGTTTGCCTCGTCTAGCTGGGCATTAGTTGTAGAGAATTTCCATTTGACGACCCACCATTGCCGCGCGCGCGAATATCAAACAGCGACAACATATCCTTTTTTTATTCAAGCCTTATGGCGGCTATTGCCTTCGCGTGATGGGTTTTTTTATTTCAGCCTTAACTTCCCCATGCAAACCCCCTCCTCCCCCTTATCTGCTTTTTCGCGTCAAATCACCCCTCAGATCCGCGAAAACTTTTACTTTGACAGTAATGGCAATAAAAAGCGCGAAATATGTAAGAGAAATCATAAAAAATGGGGGACCGGATGATTGGGTGGTGAGATGGGGTCCTCGGTTCACCCTCCAACATGTTTTTATAGTTTTCGATTTTGATAGGTTTTTTGTATCTTTTAGTGAGAATCACTAGTTTCCACTAGAAATTAGTTTTGCTTTTAGATTTTATGAGGAAAGGAAAATTTTATTTTGACACTAATGGAAGGCTTAAAAATGTATGAGCTTTAAAAATTCGATGAAAAAATGTAGAGCTCCTCCTCAAATAGCTCGAAAAAATGCAGGACTTACCCTCCTTATATTATTGAATTTTCCATATAAATATTTCGAACATACCTGGAAATAGAGAGAGAGAAAAATAAGAAATTAGGAACTGTTCAAACCTTTGAAAAATTATTTAAAAAATCTACGCCTTGTGTAGACTCTTGAAAAAATTATTTAAAAAATCTACGCCTTGTGTAGACCCTTGAAAAAATTATTTAAAAAATCTACGCCTTGTGTAGACCCTTGAAAAAATTATTTAAAAAATCTACGCCTTGTATGGACCCTTGAAAAAATTATTTAAAAAATCTACGCCTTCTATGGACCCTTGAAAAAATTATTTAAAAAATCTACGCCTTCTATGGACCCTTGAAAAAATTATTTAAAAAATCTACGCCTTGTATGGACCCTTGAAAAAATTATTTAAAAAATCTACGCCTTGTATGGACCCTTGAAAAAATTATTTAAAAAATCTACGCCTTGTATGGACCCTTGAAAAAATTATTTAAAAAATCTACGCCTTGTATGGACCCTTGAAAAAATTATTTAAAAAATCTACGCCTTGTATGGACCCTTGAAAAAATTATTTAAAAAATCTACGCCTTGTATGGACCCATGAAAAAATTATTTAAAAAATCTACGCCTTGTGTAGACCCATGAAAAAATGATTTAAAAAATCTACGCCTTGTGTAGACCCATGAAAAAATATTCTTTAAAAAATCTACGCCTTGTGTAGACCCATGAAAAAATATTCTTTAAAAAATCTACGCCTTGTGTAGACCCATGAAAAAATGATTTAAAAAATCTACGCCTTGTATGGACCCTTGAAAAAATTATTTAAAAAATCTACGCCTTCTATGGACCCTTGAAAAAATTATTTAAAAAAAAATTATTTAAAAAAATCTACGCCTTCTATGGACCCTTGAAAAAATTATTTAAAAAATCTACGCCTTGTATGGACCCTTGAAAAAATTATTTAAAAAATCTACGCCTTCTATGGACCCTTGAAAAAATTATTTAAAAAATCTACGCCTTGTATGGACCCTTGAAAAAATTATTTAAAAAATCTACGCCTTCTATGGACCCTTGAAAAAATTATTTAAAAAATCTACGCCTTGTATGGACCCTTGAAAAAATTATTTAAAAAATCTACGCCTTCTATGGACCCTTGAAAAATTTATTTAAAAAATCTACGCCTTCTATGGACCCTTGAAAAAATTATTTAAAAAATCTACGCCTTGTATGGACCCTTGAAAAAATTATTTAAAAAATCTACGCCTTCTATGGACCCTTGAAAAAATTATTTTCTATGGACCCTTGAAAAAATTATTTAAAAAAATCTACGCCTTGTGTGGACCCTTGAAAAAATTATTTAAAACATCTACGCCTTGTATAGACCCTTGAAAAAATTATTAAAAAAATCTACGCCTTGTGTAGACCCTTAAAAAAAATTATTTAAAAAATCTACGCCTTGTGTAGACCCATGAAAAAATGATTTAAAAAATCTACGCCTTGTATGGACCCTTGAAAAAATTATTTAAAAAATCTACGCCTTGTATGGACCCTTGAAAAAATTATTTAAAAAATCTACGCCTTGTGTAGACCCTTGAAAAAATTATTTAAAAAATCTACGCCTTGTGTAGACCCTTGAATAAAATTATTTAAAAAATGTACGCCCTGTGTAGACCCTTGAAAAAATTATTTAAAAAATCTACGCCTTGTGTAGACCCTTGAATAAAATTATTTAAAAAATGTACGCCCTGTGTAGACCCTTGAAAAAATTATTTAAAAAATCTACGCCTTGTGTAGACCCTTGAAAAAATTATTTAAAAAAAATCTACGCCTTGTGTAGACCCTTGAAAAATATTATTTAAAAAATCTACGCCTTGTGTAAACCTTTGAAAATTTTTTTTAAAAAATCTACGCCTTGTATGGAGCCTTGAAAAAAATTATTAAAAAAATCTACGCCTTGTGTAAACCTTTGAAAATTTTTTTTAAAAAATCTACGCCTTTAATGGAGCCTTGAAAAAAATTATTAAAAAAATCTACGCCTTGTGTAAACCTTTGAAAAAATTGTTTAAAAAATCTACGCCTTGTGTAGACCCTTGAAAAAATTACTTAAAAAATCTACGCCTTGTGTAGACCCTTCAAAAAATTATTTAAAAAATCTACGCCTTTTATAGACAATCCACACATTAATATCGATCATAAATTAAATTTGAGTACCACTTAGTACCAAATTTCGTGATTCAAGCTCTAAAGATTCACCCAAATCCAAATTTTACCAAATTTTCCATTTAGCACACATTATTTTCATAAGTACCCTCCTCAATCATCTAATATAACTTCCTGCACACCGCAATCCTACACCACCACAATGATTCCAAATTCAAATTTTAGGATTTCAACTCTATTGGTTCACCCACAATTCAAATTGTACCAAATTTAGTACACAGTAGAACCAATTTCCAACACTTTCTACTTAACTCAAACCTTCACAATGATTCCAAATTCAAATTTTAGGATTCTAACTCTATCGGTTCATCCACAATTCAAATTGTACCAAATTTTGTACGCAGCAGTGCCAATTCCAAATCCAAGTTTCAAAATTCTGACTCTACCACAATTCAAATTGTACCAAAATTTAGTATACAGTAGTACGAATCTCCAAAACCTCCTTCTTACCCCAAACCAATACCCCACAGTGATCCTAAATCCAAGTTTAAGGATTCTGACTCTATCAGTTCACCCACAATTCAATTTGTACCAAATTTAGTACACAGTAGTACCAATTCACAAAACTTCCTGCATACCTCAATCCTTTACCTGCACAGTGATCCTAAATCAAAATGTCATGATTTCAACTCTATCGCTTCACCCACAATTTAAATTGTACCAAATTTAGTACACATTAGTACAAGTATCTAAAACTTCCTACATATTTCAATCTTACACCTCGATAATGATCCTGATTCCAAATTTCATGATTCTAGCTCTATTGGTTCACATAAAATTCAAATTGTACCAAAATTAGTACACAGTAGTACCAATTTCTAAAACATTCCACATACCCCAATCCTACCCCCACACAGATCCTAAATCCAAGTTTCAGGATTCAAACTCTATCGGTTCACTCACAATTCAAAATGTACCAAATTTAGTACACAGTAGTACCAATTCACAAAACTTCCTGCATACCCCAATCCTTTACCTGCACAGTGATCCTAAATCAAAATTTCATGATTTCAACTCTATCGCTTCACCCACATTTTAAATTGTACCAAATTTAGTACACATTAGTACAAATTCTAAAACTTCCTACACATTTCAATCTTACACGTCCATAATGATCCTGACTCCAAATTTCATGATTCTAACTCTATTGGTTCACTTAAAATTCAAATAGTACCAAATTTAGTACCATTTAGTACCCATAAGTATTAATTTGTTAAACTGAATCCTGACCTTTAATGCTATACACCCCTACAATGATTGTGACTACAAATTTCAATTTTTTTGTTCCCGTTCTATCGGTTCACCCAAATCCAAATTGTACCAATTATAGTACGATTTAGTACCTCTTTCGTACACATAAGTAACAATGTTCTAAAACTACGTCCCAATTCTAAACTCCGACGGTTTTGTTAACTTTAAATTCCAGGATTCCAGCTCGATTTGTATCTCCAAATTAAATTTGTACTAAATATAGTACGATACAGTACATTTCGTAGACATGAGAACACGATTTCAAAACCATCTCCATAAATATACCCAACATCTCAACCCTTATTCGTATTCCAAATTTTGAAGTTTTTAGCTCTATCGATTCACATGCTACGAATTCATTGTACTAAATTTAGTACATTTTTGGACTTTTCGCATAGTTATAGTTCGAATTTTCGAACTTTTTGGTACATCTATCCTACCCTCCATCAGCGACCACCAATCCAAAATTTCAGAGTTCTAGCTCTACCCGAGTTCATTGTACTAAATTTAGTACAATTTTGGACTTTTCTCATAGTTATAGTCCGAATTTCCAAATATACCTTTTTGGTACATCTATCCTACCCTCCATCAGCAACCACCAATCCAAAATTTCACAGTTCTAGCTCTACCGGTTCGCCCAATTACAAATGGTATCACATTTAGTACCTTTTAGTACTTTTCGTACCGTTCTAATTAGACATTGAGATATTTATTTAAATTATTTTTTTTTAATATCTCTCACCCCCTTAGAATTATTTTGGAATGTGTAAGGCTTCTCAAGGTTCGCAAGAATGTTTTTTTTTCGAAACTTTGTTTTTCAATTTATTAATTAATTAAAAATAAAAAACAAAAATAACAGGCGTAACGCGCAATCTAGAAGCGGAAAAAAATCATCGTTCCGCCAGCCCAAAGCAAAAATATAAAAAATATGAAATCATGGCTCAAATAGGACAGTCGTATATAGGTAAGGGTTAAAAAGGAGGCTCATGGCTGCTGTTCTAGGAAAAAAAAACAAAATGGCAATGGTTGTTATGTTTTATCCTGCATTGGGGGCTGGGGTTTAATACTTTATCATATCCAGATTACAACAAAAAAACGTCAAAAAGGGAAAACAAAAAAAAACACCTTTTCCGCTACCGGACATTACACGGCTAAATGGAAAAAAATCTGGACCCCATCTCCTGGTCGAACATCATCCACGGAGAATGAAAAACAAATAACAGCGTTTCACATATGATTGCCTGCATGGTCCTCTCCACCCTCCATCCTCTTCATATTCGCCTAGTAGATACTTCAGCGAACATTTAAACTTGTCCATTAACTACCCCTTTTTTTGTGCTGGCAGATGATGGAACAAGTGGCATGCCACATGACTTATGAGGAGAACAAGCATCCCGAGAAAAAAACATTCCGTGGATATAGCAACACGGGGTTTTACAAAAAAATATATCCTCCGACGAATATGATGCGGAATACTAAAAAAATATACTCCACATTAAAAATGCAATGATATGCCGCCGAAAAAAATAATGGATATTTTTCTCAGACCTTTTCCGGGTAAATACGATGAGTGTTGAGATTTTTTCGGGGGAGGAGGAAAAAGAGCTGCCTGTCTGTGTACGGGATAATCATAGCCTGGGCTTGGGGTGGTATGGCATCGCAGATTTTTATTTAATGAAATAAAAAAATAAATAAACATCCACACCCGCAAATTCGAAATCTATGAAGTATCCGGAAAAAGGACGGGTTTCACTTTTTCTTTCAATATGGAAATTAAAAAAAAAATAATAAAAAGAGACCCGCCAACCCATTTGAGGAAATAAAAAATGGATTACAACATCATCATCATTTAAGCAAAGCTGCAAACGCATATGTTTTTGACAAGCACAATCAGATTCCGGACATACCAAAAATACTTTTTGGATTTTTTAAAAATATTTTTTCATTACAAGGCGTAGATTTTTTAAAAATATCAAGGACCACAACAAGGCGACTATCGATTCGAACCGTTACCTTGTGGCAGCCAAGGTAGGCACCCATCATAATGTAGCAGCAAAGGTGCGAATGTAGCAGCAAAGGTGCAAACGCAACAGATAGCAGAGCCTACTCCGCTCAACTTACCCACCTGCTTGACGAAAGCACTTCTTGTCCCGATAATAGTATAGAAGCACAATGGCAAAGAATTACATACTACCTACAAACTGCAGCAAAATCAACACTTGGGGTACCAACGACCACCATCAAGAAACCCATGATACGGTCAGAAGCAACCCTGCAGACAGTAGCAACACCTAATGTGATGGAGACTTATCGGGAGAAAAGGAGAGAGAAGAAACGTATTTTCAGAAAAAAAGAAGAAAGAACAAGAAAAACGTGAGCGTGAGCAAATCGAGATGTACAGGAGTCAGAATGAAGTCCGAAAATTCTACCAACGGGTAAAACACCAAACCGATCTGCGAATCTGCACTTGGAATGTGCGCACATAGTAGAGAATAGGCGCAATATTCGCTTTGGCGGATGTACTCAAGAAGTTCAGAGCTGATATTATTGCCTTACAGGAAATGCGAAGGAAAGGGACTGGCGTAAGTAAATCAGATGATTACGCCCTGTATTATAGCTGCCATGAAAGGAGACATGAATTTGGCTGCGGATTTATGGTTAACAGGAGAATAAAAGACCTCGTCTCCAGATTCACTCCAGTAGATGAGCAAATTGCTATAATCCGTATAAAAGCGAAGTTCTTCTACATCAGTCACATTTGCGCCCATGCTCCGACCGAAGATAAAGATGAACAGACCAAAGATATATTTTACGAGCATATGATCGCTGCCCTGGCCTTGACATTAAAAATCTGCTAGGAGATTTTATTGCAAAAATCGGAAGGGAAAATATCGTTGGCCCCACCGTCGGAAAATTCAGCCTCCATGATGAAACATCAGACAGCGGCATGAGGTTGATTGACTTCGCGGCAACAAAAAACATGGTAGTTAGCAGCACCAGATTCAGGCATCTCGATATACACAAGGCCACATGGATCTCTCCTGATCAAGCAACGAGAAATCAAATTGATCAGGTTGTTATAGACGGAAGGCATTGATTCGGTGTTTTAGACGTCCGATCGATCCGGGGAGCGAATATCGATTCGGACCATTACCTAGTAGCAGCCAAGGTTCGCACCCGTCTTAGTATAGAAGCAAAGGTGCGATCTAATGTAAAATGGAAATTTGACGTCGAAAAGCTGAAAACGCTACAGATAGAGAACCATTGCAGCATTAAGGCGTGGATGTTTAAAGAAAAATTCTTAGAGAACCTTCACAGCATTAAGGTGTGGATTTTTAAAGAAAATTTCTTAGAGAACCTTCACAGCAGCCCTGGTCCCGATAATAATATAGAAGCACAGGGGCAGAGAATTGCCCACTCCATACAAACTGCAGCAAAGGCAACACTTGGTTATCAAAGACCACTATCAAGAAATCCGTGGTACGATCAGGAGTGCCGTAATGCTACTGATGTGAAAAACGCAGCGTATAGGGCAACCCTGCATACAGTAGCAACACGTAATGCGATGGAGAACTATCGGGAGAAAAGGAGAGAGAAGAAACGTATTTTCAGAAACTAAAGAAGAAAGAACAAGAAAAACGTGAGCGTGAGCAAGTCGAGATGTACAGGAGTCAGAATGAAGTTCGAAAATTCTACCAACGGGTAAAACACCAAACCGAAGACTTTGGCGCAGGCACATCCTCCTGTAGAGATAAAGAAGGAAACCTGGTGACAGATACAGACAGCGTGCTGAGGATCTGGAAGGAGCATTTTGAAAAACTTCTGGCATCAAATAGTAGCAGTGAAGTGGATACCCCCAGAACCAATAATAGATGACGGTATAGAGTGTATACCACCTAGCCAATATGAAGTCAGAATAGCAATCAATTGGGTGAAGAATAATAAAGCAGCAGGGCTACAAGCCGAACTATTCAAGACTGGTCGTCATTAGCTGGTAAGGAGCATGCTCCAGCTGATTAGTACAATTTGACTAGAAGAATGCATGCCCAATGATTGGAACCTCAGCATCCTGCGTCCCGTGCACAAAAAAGGAGACAAGACGATATGTGCCAACTATAGAGGAATAGGTCTCCTTCCCATCGTATATAAAGTGCTATCCAGCGTACTGTGTGAACGACTGAAGCCAATGGTCAACGACATTATTGGACCATAACAATGCGGCTTCAGACCTGGCAAATCCACCATTGACCAGATTTTCATTCTGCGCCAAATCCAGGAAAAAAACCCACAAAAAACACATCGACACATTTCACCTATTCGTCGACTATAAAGCCGCATTCGACGCCCTATCTGTTCAAAGGACAGCCCTATCCGTTCAGAGGTGTGTGCGTTTGGTATTCCTGCAAAATTAATTCGGCTGTGCAGGATAACGTTAACTGGCACAAGATCAGCAATTAAAGTCGGAAAGGACCTCTCGGAGCCCTTTATTACCGTACGAGGATTCAGACAAGGTGACAGTTTGTCGCCACACCAAACTCACACTTTACAAGACGTTGATACTACCCGTGCTGTTATATGGTTGTGAGGCATGGGTACTTACGCAAGTAGATGAGACAGCTCTTGGAGATTTTTTCTAGAGAAAAAATTCTTCGAAAAATCTATGGGCCGATCTGCGTTGACGGTGAATATCGTCTTCGAATGAACCATGAGTTGTACCACCTATTCTCGGACATCGACATTGTTCGGACGTATTGAGCTGCAGCGACTACGTAGGCTACGTCATGTTGTGAGAATGCATGAATGTGGCCCAACCCAGAAGGCATATATAAGCGAACCAGCTGATGGTTCACACAGAATGGGAAGGCCGCGAATAAGATGGAAAGATCAAGTCGAAGACAACATTGCCGAATAGGGTCTTTCAAATTGGAAAAACTGCGCAAAAGACCGACGTGCCTGGAAAGATTTGTTAAGCTCGGCTTATGGAACGATAGTGCTGTCTTGTGGATTTGCAACATAGTAGACGGTATTCATGTATGTGCATGTATTTGGAAAACACTTTTGACTTTTAAACTTAATTTTAGGAGGCATCCACGTAGCGTGGATTTTCAAAAAATAAAATAATGTAGAACTTTCCAAAGGCGTATAGGCCTTGGAGTAAATTACTTAAAAAATCCAAGCCTTATATAGGCCTTGAAAAAAGAAATGATTTAAAAAATCCACGCCTTAGTTGGAACCTTAAAAACATATTTTTAAAAAATCCACTCCTTGTAAAAAAATATTTTTTAATAATCCTCCAATTTTTTTTTTAATTAAAAAATATTATTATTTTATTTATTTTTGTATCTTTAAATTTTGTTTTATTGACTAGCTCGTAAGGTCCTTGTTTAAGTTTGATACATTGGCCTACAACTTCCTGAGCTCAGTCGATCACGGATGCTGATTGACAGCTCGGGTATTGCCTCTGCAAGTTCCCTCCGCGGACACCGCAGAGCGTATATACCAAAGCAACAACCGTTGCCCTTTGGTATATACGCTAACAGTCCACTGTCTTTTTGTTTGGTTTATTTGTTGCTCATTCCTCACCAAACCAAACGAAATTATTGCTGTTGTTATTCTCCTCTATTTATTTCAAACGTCTCCTCGACTTTGGTTACAATAACAACATACACACTTCTCCACCTATTACTCGTTTGGTATAGTTGTTGCTACATTTTTCGCCAACCAATTGTTATTGTTGTTCTACTGCGTTGATCAATTCTCACTGGAGATTTTGCACAGTCATTTTGCAACAACAACAACACACGTGTATTCCACGCGCCTTTTTCTAGCGTCACCTTGGTGTAATAAAAAATATACCACCAACAATTGTTGTCGGCTCCAACTCTCACTGTTGGATCGTTTCTCGCGTCGTGTGTTGTGTTGGTGCGTAGCTGCTTTCGCATAGACATTTCTCTGTTAGCGTCGCTTGTGTTTTATTCTGTTTTGTGTGATATTCGTTATTCACCACACTACAGCACAGTGGTACCAAGCGACAAAAATTGTGAATTTGCAAAAATTAATATTAAAATTATTTTTTTTTTTTTTTAAATCTTTTCGAAATAATTACTGTTTATTGGTAGGGTATTTGATATTTTTGGACATTTGTACCCTACAGTCGGCAACTATTGCAACTATATTGGAGCATATTTAGCACATGGGAAAATATTAATTTTTCGAATATTTCTTCATTGTTTTTGGTTATTTATTCAATATTTTTGAAAATTTGAGTACTTCTTGTACGGTTTTCGAAATTGTTGGTCACCTGCACCCTACATTTGGCATATTTGGACAAAATTTTCTCCTTTTTTATAAAAATATAGTATTATTCAAGTTTCTACTAATTGCACACAATTATTACTGCAAAGTATTCGGTTGTCGCAGTACTTTTTAAATAGTTACACCCTACTACTGGCATACCCCTCCTCAAATACACCATACATTTGATTAATTCTGCTAAATTTGAGGATATTAAAAAAAAAGAAAACAAAAACATTTGTTTTTTGTTGTCGTACTGGGGTGAGTTTCTTATAATTTGCTCTACATTTGTCTTTGGAAGATATTTTTGCTAAATTCCCTATTATTTTGGAGGTTTAGTTGTATTTTTCTATTTATGTTGAGCTACAGTAACATTTGTTGAATTTTGCGATTTTTTCATTTAATTAATTGTTATTTATTCTTCAATTGAGAAATTTCGTTTTGCGGGTTTTCACATTTCAGGAACAAAATGTCGATAACTCCTCTTACTCGTTTCATTAGAGCGCTACTGAAATTGTTTTGAAAAGTGTAGCAGCATTTGAAAATGTAAAAGAATCTACGTATTCTGTCCACAACCTCGACATTCGTAGTTCAGAAATTCGAACGTTGTGGAATAAAGTCCAGTGCACTTATGATGAGTGTAAAACATACCTCACGGCATCCGAGACTGCACAGACAGATAATATTGATGTCGTAGAGGAAAAATATAATACTGCATTTATTGCATATTCCTGGTGTTTATCCACCATCAATCGGCATGTCGGTCACCTTAAATTACAAGCAAATGATAATAGTTCTCCTACTATAGCTCCTTTACTTTCATCACCTCCATCAAGTTGTAGTACCTCCAATCCATCAAGCACATTGTTGAATTGCTCTCCTTCCGGTTTGCCCTCAAGCAAATCTGTGCAGTCCACCACCTCTCTCGTTGCTCCTGAAATTCAATATTCTACCACCTCCAATAACTACACTTGCCCGCCTGTCGATAATCATAGTTTTGTTGTCCCACCTATCGACATTGAAGTTTTTGCTGGGGATTTCATATCTTGGCCCACTTTCCGGGATCTCTTCACCACCCTTTTTATAAACAATGGTCGTTTATCGGATATTGAACGTCTCTGTCATCTAGTACAGAAGACCACCGGCGAGGCTCGTGAAATCGTTTCCAGATTTCCACTCACCAATTGTAGTTTCCGTTTAACGTGGAAACCTCTCTCAGATACTTATGAAAATAAACGTATCATAGTACATTATCACCTCAAATCTGTCTTTGACATCCCCTCCGTCGAGATTGAAACTATTTCTGGTTTGAAAGCAATCCAACGTGGAATAAATAGTTGTCTCGCTGCAATGTCAGTCTATGACGTCACCACGGATCATTGGGATCCGATTGATGTTTTTATTTGTTTGCAGCGATTGCCAAAATTGACTTTGACTCTGTGGGAGCAAAGTATCAAAATCAAATCGTCGTTGTCTACGTGGAGAGGATTAAATACTTTTCTAACAGAGAGAATACAAACATTGATCTGCCTTGAAAATATCTTCCCCTCCAAAAAGGTATTTTTTTCGCCAAAGAAAACTCTTTCACCTTGCAATATCACTCCACCTAATTCCACCCATAAATTGTTGTCGGTGCAGCATTCAAAATGTGCCACTCATTCTCCAACTGTGAAATCATCATTGAAAATTTCTTGCACCATTTGTCCTAATCAGAGTCATCATCTGCGACTTTGCCCCCAGTTTTTAAAACTTTCATTTGAGGACAAATTTTTGATAGTGAAGAAAAATAAGCGTTGTATGAACTGTCTTTCCCTTGGCCATGCAGTCAAAAACTGCAAAAGCAAATATAGTTGCAATTTGTGCAATCAGAGGCACCACAGCCTTCTTCACCGGCCACAAATAAATAGAGTTGCTTCATCGAATTCTCCTCCGGCTTTTACCAAGGTCAGAAGTCGAGTAAATAATTTGTTGTCCCGTTCAGCGGAAAACCCTTCTCCGGCTTTTACCAAAGTCAAAAGTCGAGCATCTAATTTGTCGCACACTTCCTCGTATAAAAATCGCCAGATACCTATTACCGCCCAGGATAGTAATGTGCTCTTGGGAACAGCTGTGGTAAATATTGTTCATAATGGGAAAACGCATCCAACGCGTGCCATTATTGATCCTTCTTCAAAGGTATCTATTGTTAGTAAAAGACTTAAAAATGCACTTAACATTTCGGTTGATTCGAAGAAAGATTGCAAATCTCCTACACCAAGAAAAGTTTGTTCTCTACAGTTGTCGTCCCCTAAAAATTCTAAAATTGTTGAAGCAAAAGCACTTGTTCGGCCCAGTGTTAAGGGGAAATTGTATTCACCTCCACCTATTTCGATGTTGAAATCTAAAATTCCTTTAGATTTAGCTGATACCTTTGATGGCAGCCCAATAGATTTGCTACTTGGCGCTGATTTGTACCCCCAAATATTGGAAGCTGAACCCCCAAAAATTGTTTTGAATTCGTTGTTGGCCCAAAAGTCTATTTTCGGGTACTTACTCACCGGTTCGTTTCCTCAACTTACTAGCACCTAATCACGCACCGATGTTGAAATTGACCATTTTCGTAAATCAAATATCGGTTTGAACATAGATATCGCCTATTTACTATACATATCGCTAATCTTGTAACTCGTAACTTTGAACTGCTCACTTGAAATCTGAATTTACGTTCATTTGAAAGATTTAACTAACCCATATTCCATTTTTATTGCTACTTAGTCGGTCGTAGCAAGGGGGCCGGAATGTTTAAGTTTGATACATTGGCCTACAACTTCCTGAGCTCAGTCGATCACGGATGCTGATTGACAGCTCGGGTATTGCCTCTGCAAGTTCCCTCCGCGGACACCGCAGAGCGTATATACCAAAGGGCAACGGTTGTTGTTGGTTTGCTCCCCTTGCTTGACACTCTCTTACTGGAATATGGGTATGTAGTTGTAGCTGCACAAATACAAAGATCATTAAAATCCAACGATCCTCTGCGATCCACGTGAACCTCTGCGTTCACTTGCTAACTAACTCTTGTCGAGCTAACATCTACGTGTTAGCACTAACAGGCCTCTGACGCCACCACACCAAATTACACAAAGGTAATTTATTTGTTGTACGAAAAGAAGAAGAAGAAGAATCACCAATAAAACCAATGAATTGAATATTATATTAATCACTTGTGTTTTATTTCCTTGCTATATCTTCTCTTTTCTTTGCATTTGCACCACACGCGCGTATCACCATTAACTGCTTGGGAGCTCTCGTTGTCGTCATCCCCCCGCTCCCTCGAGTTAATTATTTGCACACCCCCTCCATCAACACCAAGGCGAGGAGTTGAGCAAGTCCCTCGCCTAAACAGTCCTAACATAGATAATTACGAATACTGATACCTAACTTAATAACTAACTCTCCTGATTTTTTCCATGACCCCCTTATTTCATATTTTTCCACTATTCCCCCTTGTGGCCAAATATGGCCTCTCTTCGCTGGGACATTCAAAAACCTCAAAGGCCTTTGGATGAAAGCTGTCATCCTTGGCTCCCACCGGTTGCAACATATTATTCCACAGCATATTGGCCACCGCGGCGTGACCCAATTGACTCAGATGAAAACAATCAGGACCAAAGTATCGATAATCGGTATTTCCTTTCCGATTCGTCGGGGTATACCAATTCCGCATCAATGGTTGATAGACCACCGCAAAGTCGTCACTTTGAAATTCCTGCAAATTAGCAACTTCTTCATCGATTTCTTGAACCTTTCTCATCGCCTTCGATAGGTCCTGCAATTGCTGCGGATCATGTTTCCTTCTTGCTATATAGTGGCAGGCAAAGATGTGCGTTGCCTCACATGCCAATGGCAGGTTATTTATACACTTTACTATATCTGGAATATTCGGTGTGGACATTACATTTACCAAGGCCCGTGGTATGTGGGCCTTGAGAATTTCCAAAGTCTTGTAAAGGCTACGACGATGTACTTTGGTAAAATTCCTCCATGGTCCGATAATAACACATATCAAAGCAGACATCATTGCTCCCTATTAAGAGGGTAATTAGCTTCCAATGCTTTGACATATCGACCTTAGGGTCCGTCTCGAGTCGCCGAATCAAAACCCTGGCCTGATATGGCATATCCAAGGTCAAGGCACTGCCTTCGCCCACATTAAAACGTGAAGCCCTTTCACGCGACACCACATTGCCAATGGCATAGCCATAGAGTTGGGGATTAAATACCTTAAAAATATTTGGCAGGGTGAGAAAGGTTCTCCAATCTCGCAGACCACCACCTGTGCACACCACACCACGATATTCGGCAATATCATCCAGGAGACTCTACGACATGATGGCCGTTCATGCAGTCAACGAATCTCCCATGGCAGCAATTATGTCAATATCACCGGGACGTAGACGATGCACGGAGTCAGGTACCTCGTCGGAACGGGTTCCATTCAGCGGGCAAGGGAATTTTTGTGATTTTGGTATTTTCTTTTGTAATTTCCCCCTTTGACGATTCAGTTCCAAATTCGCCCACGTAGCGCGGATTTTAAATAAATAAAATAATGAAAACCTTTCCAAAGGCGTACATTTAGAAGCAAGTAACAAGGAGATTGTTCTGCAATCGATTAAAGTCACGTGCCATTATTATTATTTATTTTTTTTTTTTTTTTTGAATGCTCTAATCTTCAAAACATAAAATAAAAAACATAATTTAAAATCTAAAAAAAAAAAAAAAAACAATAAAAATTTCCATAACCTATTTCATTTTTAGCCGCTTTCATACTTCCTCTGTCCGCAGCTATTATGTTTCAAATTATCACCGAACATTTTGCATAATAATTAATATTCGATCGAGATGAGATGAGTATGGGTGACGGCGATTTGGCTGGGATAGAAGAATTCATAACAAAGACAATATTTAACTCAACATTTGTTTCGATATTTTTATATTTCGCACAGATTCGAATGCTGGCGCATATGCGGTTGCGATATGTGCGATTTTATATATGAACCGGAATTAAGAATGCCCTTTCTTTAGCATATATTTTTTTTTAGAATGCCAATCATCAATTAAATTCTAGTAGAAAAATAAAACTTGTTTTCCGAAGAGAGGAGGGTGTAGGATTGAGGGGTAGGAAACTGACCATATCCAATCACTACCGATGGGGTGATTGGGTTAGTTCTAATTGATCGCCGCATCTAAACAGTTGATATTGAGAATCTCTACAGAAGTGCAGTCAACAATACACGGAAGATTTGTTGAGGGGGAGAAGAAGAAGAAGAAGAAAAAAAAATTGCAAAGGTTAAATAATCCGACGACAAACAATGTAAGTATGAACTTTGAAAAAAATATTTTTAAAAAATCCACGCCCTAGGCGACGTCAAGGCGACTCTTGAAAAAATATTTTTAAAAAATCCACGCCCTAGGCGACGTCAAGGCGACCCTTGAAAAAATATTTTTAAAAAATCCACGCCCTAGGCGACGTCAAGGCGACCCTTGAAAAAATATTTTTAAAAAATCCACGCCCTAGGCGACGTCAAGGCGACCCTTGAAAAAATATTTTTAAAAAATCTACGCCTTAGGAGGACCCTTGAAAAAATATTTTTAAAAAATCCACGCCTTAGGGGGACCTATGAAAAAATATTTTTAAAAAATCCAAGCCTTAGGGGGATCCTCGAAAAAAAATATTTTTAATAAATCCACGCCTTAGGGGGACCCTTGAAAAAAATATTTTTAAAAAATCCACGCCTTAGGGGGACCCTTCAAAAAATATTTTTAAAAAATCCACGCCTTAGGGGGACCCTTGAAAAAATATTTTTAAAAAATCCACGCCCTAGGCGACGTCAAGGCGACCCATGAAAAACTATTTTTAAAAAATCCACGCCTTAGGGGGACCCTTGAAAAAATATTTTTAAAAAATCCACGCCTTAGGGGGACCCTTGAAAAAATATTTTTTAAAAAATCCACGCCTTAGGGGACCCTTGAAAAAATATTTTTAAAAAATCCACGCCTTAGGAGGACCCTTGAAAAAATATTTTTAAAAAAAACTCCACGCCCTAGGGGACCCTTGAAAAAATATTTTTAAAAAAATCCACGCCCTAGGGGACCCTTGAAAAAATATTTTTAAAAAATCCACGCCTTGGGGGTACCCTTGAAAAAATATTTTTAAAAAATCCACGTCTTAGGGGACCCTTGAAAAAATATATTTAAAAAATCCACGCCTTAGGAGGACCGTTGAAAAAATATTTTTAAAAAATCCACGCCTTAGGAGGACCCTTGAAAAAATATTTTTAAAAAATCCACGCCTTAGGGGGACCCTTGAAAAAATATTTTTAAAAAATCCACGCCTTAGGGGGACCCTTGAAAAAATATTTTTAAAAAATCCACGCCTTAGGGGGTCCCTTGAAAAAATATTTTTAAAAAATCCACGCCTTAGGGGGACCCTTGAAAAAATATTTTTAAAAAATCCACGCCTTAGGGGGACCCTTGAAAAAATATTTTTAAAAAATCCACGCCTTAGGGGGACCCTTGAAAAAATATTTTTAAAAAATCCACGCCTTAGGGGACCCTTGAAAAAATATTTTTAAAAAATCCACGCCTTAGGGGGACCCTTGAAAAAAATATTTTTAAAAAATCCACGCCTTAGGGGGGCCCTTGAAAAAATATTTTTAAAAAATCCACGGTTTAGGGGGACCCTTGAAAAAATATTTTTAAAAAATCCACGGCTCAGGGGGACCCTTGAAAAATATTTTTAAAAAATCCACGCCTTAGGAGGACCCTTGAAAAAATATTTTTAAAAAATCCACGCCTTAGGAGAACATTTGAAAAAATATTTTTAAAAAATCCACGCCTTAGGAGGACCCTTGAAAAAGTATTTTTAAAAAATTCACGCCTTAGGAGGACCCTTGAAAAAATATTTTTAAAAAATCCACGCCTTAGGAGGACCCTTGAAAAAATATTTTTAAAAAATCCACGCTTTAGGGGGACCCTTGAAAAAATATTTTTAAAAAATCCACGCCTTAGGAGGACCCTTGAAAAAATATTTTTAAAAAATCCACGCCTTAGGAGGACCCTTGAAAAAATATTTTTAAAAAAATCCACGACCCTTGAAAAAATATTTTAAAAAACAATCTAATTTATTTTTTTTTCGATTTTTTCCAGATGCTTAAATTTTGTAGCTCTGCCCTTGTCATCTGCCACTTCGTATTCCCGATTTTTGCCCAACAACAAGCCATTGATGAACTTTTGCGTTTGTCCGGCATCCAGCGGGAACCCTTTACTCCTGTGAATGCTCGCGGCAGCCATTTGCCAATTTATACTAACTTCGAAAATCTCCGCGATATTTACAGCGTCTTCCGGGGCAGTCTGGTAAATCGCAATGAAAAGGCGAATTTGGAACTGAATCGTCAAAGGGGAAAGTTGCAAAAGAAAATACAAAAGTCGCAAAAATTCCCCTGCCCGCTGAATGGAACCCGCTCGGCGGAGGTACCCGACTCCGTGCATCGTCTACGTCCCGGTGATATTGACATAATTGCTGCCATGGGAGATTCGTTGACTGCAGGAACAGCCATCATGTCGGAAAGCCTTCTGGATGATATTGCCGAATATCGTGGTGTGGTGTCCACAGGTGGTGGTCTGCGAGATTGGAGAACCTTTCTCACCCTGCCGAATATTATTAAGGTATTTAATCCCCAACTCTATGGCTATGCCATTGGCAATGTGGTGTCCCGTGAAAGGGCTTCACGTTTTAATGTTGGCGAAGGTAGTGCCTTGACCTTGGATATGCCATACCAGGCAAGGGTTTTGATTCGGCGCCTCGAAAGGGATCCCAAGGTGGATATGTCGAAGCATTGGAAACTCATTACCCTCTTCATCGGGGGCAATGATGTCTGCTTTGATATGTGTTATTATCGGACAATGGAGGAATTTTATCAGGTGCATCGTCGTAGCCTTTACAAGACTTTGGAAATTCTCAAGGCCCACATACCACGGGCCTTGGTGAATGTAATGTCCACACCGAATATTCCGGATATAGTAAAGGGGATAAATAACCTGCCATTGGCATGTGAGGCAACGCATATTTTTGCCTGCCATTGTATAGTAAGAAGGAAACATGATCCCCAGCAATTACAGGACCTATCGAAGGCGGTACGAAAGGTTCAAGAAATCGATGAAGAGGTTGCTAATTTGCCGGAATTTCAAAGTGACGACTTTGCGGTGGTCTATCAGCCATTAATGCGAAATTGGTATACTCCAACGAATCGGAAAGGAAATACCGATTATCGATATTTTGGTCCTGACTGTTTTCATCTGAGTCAATTGGGTCACGCCGCGGTGGCCAATATGCTGTGGAATAATATGTTGCAGCCCGTGGGAGCCAAGGATGACAGCTTTCATCCAAAGGCCTTTGAGGTCTTTGAATGTCCCAGTGAAGAGCGACCATATTTGGCCACAAGGGGGAATAGTGGAAAAATATAAAATAAGGGGGTCATGGAAAAAATCAGGAGAATTAGTTATTAAGTTAGGTATCAGTATTCGTAATTATCTATGTTAGGACCTTACGAGCTAGTCAATAAAAATGTTTTACAAAAAACCCTAAATTATTTTTTTAAATAATTTTTTCCAAGGCCTATATAAGGCGTGGATTTTTTAAATAATTTTTTCCAAGGCCTATATAAGGCGTGGATTTTTTAAATAATTTTTTCCAAGGCCTATATAAGGCGTGGATTTTTTAAATAATTTTTTTCAAGGCCTATATAAGGCGTGGATTTTTTAAAGGCCTATAATTTTTTTCAAGGCCTATATAAGGCGTGGATTTTTTAAATAATTTTTTTCAAGGCCTATATAAGGCGTGGATTTTTTAAATAATTTTTTTCGAGGCCTATATAAGGCGTGGATTTTTTAAATAATTTTTTTCAAGGCCTATATAAGGCGTGGATTTTTTAAATAATTTTTTTCAAGGCCTATATAAGGCGTGGATTTTTTAAATAATTTTTTTCAAGGCCTATATAAGGCGTGGATTTTTTAAATAATTTTTTTCAAGGCCTATATAAGGCGTGGATTTTTTAAATAATTTTTTTCAAGGCCTATATAAGGCGTGGATTTTTTAAATAATTTTTTATTGTCTTAATGAGGCGTGGATTTTTTAAATCATTTTTTGTTTGTCATTATAATTATGACTGTCACTGTAATCAAAAGCTAAGTAATGAATTTTAACATGTTAAGTTATGTTAGTTTAGGAAAGTTTTCCGACTCATGGTTACCATAGCTGTTAAGCAACAACATTATCGATAACATAGGATCAGTACGAGCTTTTAAGTTTGAGTTTAGCAACATGAGCTTCGGTATCACAGTGTATATTGAAACAATAGTTGCAGATCAACATGAGCTTCGGTATCAGAATGTATCGAAACAATAGTTGCAGATCAACATGAGCTTCGGTATCAGAATGTATCGAAACAATAGTTGCAGATCAACATGAGCTTCGGTATCAGAGTGTATTGAAACAATAGTCTCTGGAAAAAATTCTTTAAAAAATCTACGCCGTGTGTAGTCTCTGGATTTTTTTTTAATCTACGCCTTGTGTAGTCTCTGGATTTTTTTTTAAATCTACACCTTGTCTAGTCTCTGGAAAAAATTCTTTAAAAAATCTACGCCTTGTCTTAATTAGCTGGCTTGTGACAGAACTTTCGTTCCATAAGCCGAGCTTAAAAAAGATTTCCAGGCGTGTCGGTCTTTTGCGCAGTTTTTCCAATTTCGGCAAATTTGGCTTCCACTTGATCTTTCCATTTTATTCGCGGCCTTCCCCTTCTGCGTGAACCATCATCAGCTGGTTCACTTCTGGGCTGGGGCATCTTCATCCATTCTCACTACATGACCTAGCCAACGTAGTCGCTGCAGCTCAATACATCTAACAATGTCGATGTCCGAGAATAGCTGGTACAACTCATGGGTCATTCGACGGCGATATTCACCGTCAACGCACATCGGATCATAGATCTTTCTGAGAAATTTTCTCTCAAATACTCCAAGAGCTGCCTAATCTGTTAGCGTATATATATATAACAGCACGGGTAGTATCAGCGTCTTGTAGAGTGTGAGTTTGGTCTGGCGGGAGGTGGGTTGCTTTTGAGTTCTTTGCTCAGATCATAGTAGCATCGGTTGGTCATCACCATCTTTCTCCGAATTTCAAAACTGATGTCATTCGTTTTGTTTATGGCGGTACCAAGGTATATAAAATCTTTGACTACCTCGAAGCTGTAGTTCTCAAGTTCCACAGTTGGTCCGAGTCTACTGGACATCTTGCGCGTTGATAGCATCAGCTTGGTCTTTTCGCCGTTTATTGCCAGACCCACTTTTTCAGACTCCTTTTCAATTTGTTCAAAGGTGACTGTTACCGCTCGCAATGATCGACACATTATGTCGATGTCATCGGCGTAGGCGAGTAACATGTGTTGTTTGGTTTACAGAGCACCATTTCTGTTCACGTTTGCCTCTCGTATGACCTTTTCCAGCAGGATGTTAAAAAGGTCACACGACAAACTATCACCTTGTCTGAATCCTCTTTCGGTATTCGGAAGGGCTCCGAGAGGTCCTTTCCGACTTTAACTGCTGATTGTGCCACTTAAAGTTATCCTGCATAGCCGTATTAATTTTGCAGGAATGCCAAACGCATACATGGCTTCATACACCTCTGAACGGATAGGGTTGTCGAATGCGGCTTTATAGTCGACGACTAGATGGAATGTGTCGATGTATTTCTAGTGGGTCTTTTCCAGGATTTGGCGCAGAGTGAAAATCTGGTCAATAGTGGATTTGCCAGGTCTAATGCCGCATTGATATGGTCCAATAATGTCATTGACCATTGGCTTCGTCGTTCACACAGTACGCTGGATAGCACTTTATATACGATGGGAAGGAGGCTAATTCCTCTATAGTTGGCACATATCGTCATGTCTCCTTTTTTGTGCACGGGACACAGGATGCTGAGGTTCCAATCATTGTGAATTCATTCCGCTAGAAAAATTTTATTAATCAGCTGGTGCATGCTGCTTACCAGCATCTGACCACCAGTCTAGAATAGTTTGGCTTGTAACCCATCGGCACCTGCTGCTTTATTATTCTTCAGCCGATTGATTGCTATTCCGACTTCATCTTGGCTAGGTGGTATACACTCTATATCGTCATCTATTATTGGTTCTGGGGTATCTTCTTCACCGCTACTATTTGATACCAGAAGTTTTACCCAAGTGTTGATTTTGCTGCAGTTTGGGAGTTTGGGAGTGGACAATTCTCTGTCATTGCGCTTCTATACTATTATCGGGACAAGAAGTGCTTTCGTCAAGCATGTGGGTAAGTTGAGCGGAGTAGGCCTCTGCTTCCTGTTGTGTTTGCAGCTTTTCGACATCAAATTTCCGTGAAAATTTCCGCACCTTTGCTGTAGCATTAAGACGAGTGCGAACCTTGGCTGCTACAAGGAAATGGTCCGAATCGACATTCCCTCCTCGTATCGATCGAACGTCTAATACACTGGATGAATGCCTTCTGTCTATCACAACATGATCAATTTCATTTCTCGTTGTTCGATCGGGAGAAATCCAGGTGGCCTTGGGTATAACGAGATGCTTGAATCTGGTGCTGCTAAATACCATGTTTTTAGGCTGCCGCGAAGTCAATCAACCTTATGCCGTTGTCGGATTTCTTTCTTCATGAAGGCTGAATTTTCCAACGGTGGGGCCAAAGATATTTTCCATTCCGATTTTTGCATTAAAAATCTCCCAGCAGAATTTTAATGTCATGGCCAGGGCTGCGATCATATGCTGTTTCTAGGCGCTCGTAAACTATGTCTTTGGTCTGCTCATCTTTGTCTTCGGTCGGGGCATGGGCGCAAATAAGACTGATGTAGAAGAACTTCGCTTTTATACGGATTATAGCAATACGCTCATCTACAGGAGTGAATCTGAAGACGAGGTCTTTTATTCTCCAGTTAAGCATAAATCCGCAGCCAAATTAATGTCTCGTTTCATGGTAGCTATAATACCGGGCGTAATCGTCTGATTTACTTACGCCTGTTCCTTTCCATCGTATTTCCTGTAAGGCAATAATATCGGCTTTGTACTTCTTGAGTCGATCCGCCAAAGCGAACACTGCGCCTGTTCTGTACAACATGCGCACATTCCAAGTGCAGATTCGCAGATCGTGGTCATTTATACGTTTGCGGGGGTGGTCAACATTACGTGGGTTTGGTTTTCTTATTCTTTGCTTTTTCATAGTAGGTTGGGGTTCCGAGAGTGGGCAACTAACCCGACGTCTCAACCCATATTTGTATGGTTCATATGGGTGAACTCGAGGCACATATTAGCTCACTATTTCATCAGGTGATGAAAATAGCTACCCCAGGTGGGAGGTCAGTGTCCACAATTGAGATGAAAGAGGGACCACCAAGATAAGCCTGGACATAGCCATGGTAGAGCCAATCAGAGCCGTTGCTTAGTATCTATCAGCCCCTACGCCACTCCTGCGCCTTGTCTAGTCTTTTTGAAAAAAATATTTAAAAAATTTACGCCTCTGTTAAGGCCTCAAAAAATCTTTTTTACAAATCTGCACCTGTAATGGCTCTTGAAAAAATATTTTTTTTTCAGCGGTAATTTTTTTCTTGTCCGGACCTTCTACCTTTTTGGAATTCTTAATTTTTTATCAATTAATAAAAAAAAATAAAATTACCAATTCAGGTAAACAGATATTATTCTGTATTACATAATCGTGTGGCACCCATCAATAACATACACCGATACCTCCACCCTCCAAAGAATTGTAACGTTATGCCGGCACGCTGCAGGCCATTTAATATTCTCTGCATTACATGGTGGCCAAAAACCAAATCACCGAGGGGAAATTCCAAATTTGTCCAAAACTGTAAATAGGAACATGACCACTAAAACTTCTAGCACAGACCGTCCGCCGACCACCAGCCATCCATTCAGGGTGTTGTAATATTTTAAGAATTGACTAGTTGATATTCATGACCATAGCTGTCAAAAAAATTTTACAAGAAAAAAAAAACCGAACAAAAAAATTGGCAGTGAAGTCGGCTGGGTCTGTAGAAGAGAGCATGACGAACCACGTGTCCAATAATAAAAGTTCCTCCTCCTCTTTACAGAGAACCTATCGAACTTCTTGAATTTGTTAAAGAGCCATCATGATCGGTGGTGCGCATGTGCAAAAGCTCAACCTCCCCATCTAGCAAACAAACAGGTCTGTCCAATTCATGACTGTGAGACGAAAATTATGCAATCCCGACACACACACACACACAAACAAAGCGCCGTTTATCGTACAACGACCAAACGAACGACTAACTTAAACCAGACCATCAATAAATATATGACTATAAAATACAACAACAACAACAAAAATAAATAATCATAATAACAATTTTTGCTGCAGGTTCAAATTGGAGGTGGGGGATGAAGTATGCTTGACCATCCGATTAACCGGCCATCGGATGCGTGCACACAAACGCACACAGAGAGGGCGAGGGCAGGCAGGCAGTTAGTTCGTCAGACAATCTGTTTGAAAACAACATTCGACGAGCGAACCAACGAACGTTGAATGAATGAAGAGGGCATGTAAAACATACCAAATTTTTATGCACCGTCAAGGTCGTTTGGTCGGTCAGTCAGTCAACGGCAAGAAGAGGTAGCAGCAAATATTGATTAGCTGCTGGCGATATGCACAATGGTCTGGGCTTTCACAAAATATTGAAAAAGAAAAAAAAAATACTTACCAACTATGTGGAGATTTAGGAATTAAGGGAAAGCAATAAAAGTTGGACATACCTGGAAAGACATTAAAAAAAAAAAAACAAATAAATAAAATTTTTGTAAAATATTTTTTAAGGCGTGAAATTTTTTGAAAAAAAAAATTTTCCAGCACCTATATAAGGCCTGGATTTTTAAAATATTTTTTTCCAGCCCCTATATAAGGCGTGGGTGGCGTAGGAGATGATGGATGCCAAGCAACAGCTCTGATTGGCTTTAACATGGCAAAGTCCAGGCTTATCTTCGTGGGTGGCGATGAACGAAGATAAGCCTGGACTTCGCCATGTTAAAGCCAATCAGAGCCGTTGCTTGGCATCTATCAATCCCTCAATTGTGGACACTGACCTCCCCGCCGTGTCACCTGGGGTAGCCATTTTCATCACCCGTTGAAATAGTGAGCTAATATGTGCCGCGAGTTCACCCATAAGAACTATAAAAAATGGGTTGAGGCGTCGGGTTAAGTGCCCACTCTCGGAAAACCCAATCTACTATGAAAAAGCAAAGAAAAAGAAAACTAAACCCCCCTAATGTTGACGACCCCCGCAAACGTATAAAGGACCACGATCTGCGAATTTGCACTTGGAATGTGCGCAAGTTACACAGAACGGGCGTAGTTTTCGCTTTGGCGGATGTACTCAAGAAGTACAAAGCCGATATTATTGTATTACAGGAAATGCGATGGAAAGGGACTGGAGTAAGTAAATCAGATGATTATGCCCTGTATTATAGCTGCCATGAAACAAGACGTGAATTTGGCTGCGGATTTATGGATTTATGGTTAACAGGAGAATAAAAGGCCTCGTCTTCAGATTCACTCCAGTAGATGAGCGAATTGCTATAATCCGTATAAAAGCGAAGTTCTTTTACATCAGTCGCATTTGCGCCCATGCTCCGACCGAAGATAAAGATGAACAGACCAAAGACATATTTTACGAGCGCCTAGAAACAGCATATCATCGTTGCCCTGGCCATGACAATAAAATTCTGTTGGAGATTTTAATGCAAAAATCGGAAGGGAAAATATCTTTGGCCCCAACGTTGGAAATTTTTTCAGGGGTCTACACAAGGCGTAGATTTTTTAAATAATTTTTTCAAGGGTCTACACAAGGCGTAGATTTTTTAAATAATTTTTTCAAGGGTCTACACAAGGCGTAGATTTTTTAAATAATTTTTTCAAGGGTCTCACAAGGCGTAGATTTTTTAAATAATTTTTTCAAGGGTCTACACAAGGCGTAGATTTTTTAAATAATTTTTTCAAGGGTCTACACAAGGCGTAGATTTTTTAAATAATTTTTTCAAGGGTCTACACAAGGCGTAGATTTTTTAAATAATTTTTTCAAGGGTCTACACAAGGCGTAGATTTTTTAAATAATTTTTTCAAGGGTCTACACAAGGCGTAGATTTTTTAAATAATTTTTTCAAGGGTCTACACAAGGCGTAGATTTTTTAAATAATTTTTTCAAGGGTCTACACAAGGCGTAGATTTTTTAATTAATTTTTTCAAGGGTCTACACAAGGCGTCTACACAAGGCGTAGATTTTTTAAATAATTTTTTCAAGGGTCTACACAAGGCGTAGATTTTTTAAATAATTTTTTCAAGGGTCTACACAAGGCGTAGATTTTTTAAATAATTTGTTCAAGGGTCTACACAAGGCGTAGATTTTTTAAATAATTTTTTCAAGGGTCTACACAAGGCGTAGATTTTTTAAATAATTTTTTCAAGGGTCTACACAAGGCGTAGATTTTTTAAATAATTTTTTCAAGGGTCTACACAAGGCGTAGATTTTTTAAATAATTTTTTCAAGGGTCTACACAAGGCGTAGATTTTTTAAATAATTTTTTCAAGGGTCTACACAAGGCGTAGATTTTTTAAATAATTTTTTCAAGGGTCTACACAAGGCGTAGATTTTTTAAATAATTTTTTCAAGGGTCTACACAAGGCGTAGATTTTTTAAATAATTTTTTCAAGGGTCTACACAAGGCGTAGATTTTTTAAATAATTTTTTCAAGGGTCTACACAAGGCGTAGATTTTTTAAATAATTTTTTCAAGGGTCTACACAAGGCGTAGATTTTTTAAATAATTTTTTCAAGGGTCTACACAAGGCGTAGATTTTTTAAATAATTTTTTCAAGGGTCTACACAAGGCGTAGATTTTTTAAATAATTTTTTCAAGGGTCTACACAAGGCGTAGATTTTTTAAATAATTTTTTCAAGGGTCTACACAAGGCGTAGATTTTTTAAATAATTTTTTCAAGGGTCTACACAAGGCGTAGATTTTTTAAATAATTTTTTCAAGGGTCTACACAAGGCGTAGATTTTTTAAATAATTTTTTCAAGGGTCTACACAAGGCGTAGATTTTTTAAATAATTTTTTCAAGGGTCTACACAAGGCGTAGATTTTTTAAATAATTTTTTCAAGGGTCTACACAAGGCGTAGATTTTTTAAATAATTTTTTCAAGGGTCTACACAAGGCGTAGATTTTTTAAATAATTTTTTCAAGGGTCTACACAAGGCGTAGATTTTTTAAATAATTTTTTCAAGGGTCTACACAAGGCGTAGATTTTTTAAATAATTTTTTCAAGGGTCTACACAAGGCGTAGATTTTTTAAATAATTTTTTCAAGGGTCTACACAAGGCGTAGATTTTTTAAATAATTTTTTCAAGGGTCTACACAAAGCGTAGATTTTTTAAATAATTTTTTCAAGGGTCTACACAAGGCGTAGATTTTTTAAATAATTTTTTCAAGGGTCTACACAAGGCGTAGATTTTTTAAATAATTTTTTCAAGGGTCTACACAAGGCGTAGATTTTTTAAATAATTTTTTCAAGGGTCTACACAAGGCGTAGATTTTTTAAATAATTTTTTCAAGGGTCTACACAAGGCGTAGATTTTTTAAATAATTTTTTCAAGGGTCTACACAAGGCGTAGATTTTTTAAATAATTTTTTCAAGGGTCTACACAAGGCGTAGATTTTTTAAATAATTTTTTCAAGGGTCTACACAAGGCGTAGATTTTTTAAATAATTTTTTCAGGGGTCTACACAAGGCGTAGATTTTTTAAATAATTTTTTCAGGGGTCTACACAAGGCGTAGATTTTTTAAATAATTTTTTCAGGGGTCTACACAAGGCGTAGATTTTTTAAATAATTTTTTTCAGGGGTCTACACAAAGCGTAGATTTTTTAAATAATTTTTTCAAGGGTCTACACAAGGCGTAGATTTTTTGAATAATTTTTTTCAGGGGTCTACACAAAGCGTAGATTTTTTAAATAATTTTTTCAAGGGTCTACACAAGGCGTAGATTTTTTAAATAATTTTTTTCAGGGATTCTGAAAATTCTCAATTTTCCATTGCACCGCCTAACAAGTTAACAAATATTTGATTTAATAACTCACTTATTATTTACATGAGAATAAAATATTGATTATTTACATGGCTTAGACAGATAAACAAACAGCAACAACAACAACAACAATGCAATTTAAACAAAGAACTCATTTGCTCAAATTCATCTAAGCGTTAAGTTTTAATAAAAACAAAACAAAAAGGTTCGAATTCATGGAAATTGAAATTTAAATTGGAAGAATCCGCTTTCAGACTTACACAAAAAATAATTTAAAAGCTACGCTTTGCATAGGCCTCCGAAAAAAAATATATTTAAAAAAATACGCCTTATATAGTTCATCCAATCCGAGGGAGTTGTTAGTCTCCTACCGCGGAAGTTGGCCAGAATGAACCGGATGAACAAAAAGAGCGAGATACAGACAGAGGCTCAAAAGGATAAGCCTGACCTTTCCGCGGAAGCGACGAAGAGGATAAGGTATCCGGATGAGCAGGCGCTGTCAAATCTGCCAAAAAGTAAAAGGAGCTTCACGTCGACCGATAATAAGAGAAAGCTCAGTCAAACCAGCGTCAAAGGAGACTGCCACGAGAATCCGCTGACGAGGGCACACAATGCTAGCTCTGATATCAGGAGTGCTGAGTCGTAATCTTCCGCAAAGGCCGGCAATCCCAAAAGGACCAACCGGAATTTGCGAAAGAGGAAGATGACAGCAACAGATGGTAAGGAGCCGCCGTCTTATGCCAAGGTTGCCAGGAAACGCTATCGAGACGAGCTATGCTATGCAGTGATCGACGGGAAAAGGGCTGGTCCGGTAAGCTAAAGAAGGAGACCCATAAGGAAGTGTTAAATGCGGTCAACACCAATATTATGAAGTACCTACGACAAGGAGGGGACTCTATTAAACCTGGATACCTGCCCTTTCAAGGGGGACTATCCAAAGCTGGAATTTGAAAATCCAGCCCTGGGCAAGGTAGTGGCAAGCATTGGACTCATAGATGGAACAATGCACGGAACGCATGGTCGAGGTCTTCAGCCTACAAAACAAGACACTGCACGTGAAGAAATGGGAAGTCTTCCACAGGAAGGAGAAATAGGAAGGAGAAGATTGAAAGAGTTCGCAAAAAAAAAACAGAATTCCTAGATTCATAGGGGAATCAAACCCAAATGTTTTTTAATATAAACTTTCACTAATTCTCCGCATTTCTAGAGTGCACAACAGGCCTCAATTGGCTTATGAGTATGCCCTTCTCATGTTTGGACATGTGGTGGTATCATCCACCCGTCTTTTCAACCTAACCTAGAATATAGAAATATATATGGGAGCGACATATAAATCTGAACCGATTTTCATGAAACTTAGCACACATTATTATAGACGCAATTCAGTACCATTTTCCAAATTTCGTGCAAATCGAAAGATATTTCGGGATATCGGTACACCATTTACATTATATCGGACGAAAATATATATGGGAGCGACATATAAATCTGAACCGATTTTCATGAAACTTAGCACACATTATTATAGACGCAATTCAGTACCATTTTCCAAATTTCGTGCAAATCGAAAGATATTTCGGGATATCGGTACACCATTTACATTATATCGGACGAAAATATATATGGGAGCTATATCTAAATCTGAACCGATTTTCATGAAACTTAACACACATCAATCTAGGCCTAATTCATTACGTTATGCCAAATTTCGAGCAAATCGAAAGATATTTCGGGTCTTTGGTACACCATTTACCTTAAATCGGACGAAGATATATATGGGAGATATATCTAAATCTGGACCGATTTTCAGGAAACTTATCACACATCATTCTAGACTCAATTCAGTACGATATGCAAAATTTTGTGCAAATCGAAAGATATATAGGGACTTTGGTGCATCATTTACCTTAAATCGGACGAAAATATATATGGGAGCTATATCTAAATCTGGACCGATTTTCAGGAAACCTTCAACAAATCATTCTAGACTCAATTCAGTACGCTGTGCCAAGTGTCGTGCAAATCGAAAGATCTATAGGGACTTTGGTACACCATTTACTAAAATTGGGCGAAACTATATATGGGAGCTATATCTAAATCTGAATCGATTTTCAAGAAACTTATCACACATCATTCTAGACTCAATTCAGTACGATATGCCAAATTTCGTGCAAATCGAAATATATATAAAATCTCGAAAAAATTATTTATAAAATCTACGTCTTATATAGACCTCGGAAAAAATTATTTATAAAATCTACGTCTTATATAGACCTCGGAAAAAATTATTTATAAAATCTACGTCTTATATAGACCTCGGAAAAAATTATTTATAAAATCTACCCCTTATATAGACCTCGGAAAAAATTATTTATAAAATCTACGCCTTATATAGACCTCGGAAAAAATTATTTTTAAAATCTACGCCTTACATAGACCTTGGAAAAAATTATTTATAAAATCTACGCCTTATATAGACCTCTGAAAAAATTGTTTATAAAATCTACGCCTTATATAGACTTCCGAAAAAATTATTTATAAAATCTACGCCTTATATAGACCTTCGAAAAAATTATTTTTAAAAAATCTACGCCTTATATAGACCTCCGAAAAAAATTATTTATAAAATCTGCGCCTTATATAGACCTCCGAAATTTTTTTTTAATCTACGCCTTATATAGACCTCCGAAAAAATTATTTTAAAAATCTACGCCTTGTATAGACCTCCGAAAAAATTATTTTGAAAAATTATCTTTTTATCTGATCTCTTTTTTTCCTGTTACCTTGTTTTGACCCGTTACAATCAATGTAATTGCCTTTTGCAAACCATGACCTTGCCAAAGACATTTAACTTATTTTTATGGACCTGAACTGCATTTAACTATTTTAAAAAATCTTTATTATTTTTTGCCTCTCTCTTTAAATTTAATTTACAATATCAACTGTTTATAGTCATGTCGATACGATGTGATGGATGTACCGAACAAATGAATATATTTAAACAATATTCAACATTTAGTGTTCACACAGAAATCATTAACAAACAATGGTGTAAAAAACACAGCGTCGTAAATTCAATATTGACCCCCCTCCCCTAGCTAGTGGTCCAGTCGAACGCATCGATAGATATACGTCAATCCGAATACTCAACCACCGCTAGACGTTTAAAGTTGAGATTGGCAAATATTTGTCCCGCTTTAATGATGGCGTTCGCTGGCACTTTGCTGCCCTTATGCCGGTCCGCATCTATGTGTCCGGGTGTGTGTCTGCGTTTTTTCCTCCTTTTCGAAATATTTTTTCCAGACATTTTAAAACATTCAGTTTTTTTGTTTTTATTTCGTTTCTTTGCGAAATAAATTGCAACATCATAATTATAACATAACGCGCACAACTGAGCGGTCGGACAAACGATCTGCACACAAAAAAAAATATTATCAACTTCGAAATGTGATGATTTCAGAAACAGACATATCTCAGCACCTGTAAATCTGCATGCAGTCTCTGGACTTATGGCCGCAGACAATGGTTTGGAATTAGAGCTAAGCTGTGTGGATTTTGAGATCCGCTTGTGTGTGGCTTTGTGTGTTTGTTGGGTTTATGAGGCGGCAGTAGTAAATGGTCCACAAAATGGTCAAAAGTCGCTTCGACGATTACATTGCCAAATAAAACCGGTCAATCATTAAGATAATGCGAAATTTTTGTCTGTTATTTGATTTCTGGTCTCGGTTTTACAGACTTCCCTTACCTTTTTTTGTAAAAAAAAGACAATACCAAATAAATTTGCATAATTTTCGAAATTAGCAATGACGAACATAGTTGGCGATTTTATTGTTCGAATCGTCAATTTTCTTGATTGATATTTTCAATTTAAAAAAAAAATACCAAGGTGTAGATTTTTTAAACAATTTTTTTTCGGAGGCCTAAACAAGGCGTAGATTTTTTAAACAATTTTGTTCGGAGGCCTAAACAAGGCGTAGATTTTTTAAATAATTTTTTCCAAGGCCTATATAAGGCGTAGATTTTTTAAACAATTTTTTCGGAGGCCTAAACAAGGCGTAGATTTTTTAAATATTTTTTCGCAGGCCTAAACAAGGCGTAGATTTTTTAAATAATTTTTTCCAAGGCCTATATAAGGCGTAGATTTTTTAAATAATTTTTTCCAAGGCCTATATAAGGCGTAGATTTTTTAAATAATTTTTTCCAGGGCCTATGTAAGGCGTAGATTTTTTAAATAATTTTTTCCAAGGCCTATGTAAGGCGTAGATTTTTTAAATAATTTTTTCCAAGGCCTATGTAAGGCGTAGATTTTTTAAATAATTTTTTCCAAGGCCTATGTAAGGCGTAGATTTTTTAAATAATTTTTTCCAAGGCCTATATAAGGCGTAGATTTTTTAAACAATTTTTTCGGAGGCCTATATAAGGCGTAGATTTTTTAAATAATTTTTTGAGAGGCCTATATAAGGCGTAGATTTTTTAAATAATTTTTTCCAAGGCCTATATAAGGCGTAGATTTTTTAAATAATTTTTTGAGAGGCCTATATAAGGCGTAGATTTTTTAAATAATTTTTTCCAATGCCTATATAAGGCGTAGATTTTTTAAATAATTTTTTCCAAGGCCTATATAAGGCGTAGATTTTTTAAATAATTTTTTGAGAGGCCTATATAAGGCGTAGATTTTTTAAATAATTTTTTCCAAGGCCTATATAAGGCGTAAATTTTTTAAATAATTTTTTGAGAGGCCTATATAAGCGTAAATTTTTTAAATAATTTTTTGAGAGGCCTATATAAGGCGTAGATTTTTTAAATAATTTTTTGAGAGGCCTATATAAGGCGTAGATTTTTTAAATAATTTTTTCCAATGCCTATATAAGGCGTAGATTTTTTAAATAATTTTTTGAGAGGCCTATATAAGGCGTAGATTTTTTAAATAATTTTTTCCAATGCCTATATAAGGCGTAGATTTTTTAAATAATTTTTTCCAAGGCCTATATAAGGCGTAGATTTTTTAAATAATTTTTTGAGAGGCCTATGTAAGGCGTAGATTTTTTAAATAATTTTTTCCAAGGCCTATGTAAGGCGTAGATTTTTTAAATAATTTTTTCCAAGGCCTATGTAAGGCGTAGATTTTTTAAATAATTTTTTCCAAGGCCTATGTAAGGCGTAGATTTTTTAAATAATTTTTTCCAAGGCCTATATAAGGCGTAGATTTTTTAAATAATTTTTTCCAAGGCCTATATAAGGCGTTGATTTTTTAAATAATTTTTTCCAAGGGTATATAAGGCGTAGATTTTTTAAATAATTTTTTTAGTGGCCTATATCAGGCGTAGATTTTTTAAAAAAAAATTTTGGGAGGCCTATATAAAGATTTTTTAAAGAATTTTTTGGGAGGCCTATATAAGGCGTAGATTTTTTAAATAATTTTTTCGGAGGCATAAACAAGGCGAGGATTTTTTAAATAATTTTTTTGGAGGCCTAAACAAGGCGTAGATTTTTTAAATAATTTTTTCCAAGGCCTATATAAGGCGTAGATTTTTTAAATAATTTTTTCCAAGGCCTATATAAGGCGTAGATTTTTTAAATAATTTTTTTGGAGGCCTAAACAAGACGTAGATTTTTTAAATAATTTTTTCGGAGGCCTAAACAAGGCGTAGATTTTTTAAATAATTTTTTCGGAGGCCTAAACAAGGCGTAGATTTTTTAAATAATTTTTTCGGAGGCCTAAACAAGGCGTAGATTTTTTAAATAATTTTTTTGGAGGCCTAAACAAGGCGTAGATTTTTTTAAATAATTTTTTCCAGGGCCTGTGTAAGGCGTAGATTTTTTAAATAATTTTTTCCAAGGCCTATGTAAGGCGTAGATTTTTTAAAAAACATTTTTCCAAGGCCTATGTAAGGCGTAGATTTTTTAAAAAAAATTTTTGAGAGACCTATATAAGGCGTAGATTTTTTAAAAAACATTTTTCCAAGGCCTATGTAAGGCGTAGATTTTTTAAAAAAAATTTTTGAGAGACCTATATAAGGCGTAGATTTTTTAAAAAAAAATTTCGGAGGCAGAAACAAGGCGTAGATTTTTTAAAAAAATTTTCGGAGGCAGAAACAAGGCGTAGATTTTTAAAAAAAAATTTCGGAGGCAGAAACAAGGCGTAGATTTTTTAAACAATTTTTTCGGAGGCCTAAACAAGGCGTAGGTTCTTTAAACAATTTTTTCGGAGGCCTAAACAAGGCGTAGATTTTTTAAATAATTTTTTCGGAGGCCTAAACAAGGCGTAGATTTTTTAAATAATTTTTTCGGAGGCCTATATAAGGAGTAGATTTTTTAAATAATTTTTTCCAAGGCCTATATAAAGAGTAGATTTGTTAAATAATTTTTTCCAATGATTTTTTCTACTCTTACTGCTGTCATCAGTCAGTCAATATCGTCAGCGTCTATCTGAATGACCACCATTATTGTTGATGTTTTTTTTTTTTTTTTTGTTGATCCCATTAGCTTTTTAAGGTTTAGAGTTTTGTCTTCAACTTTTTTTTGGTATTGTCATAGATTTTAGCAACAACCACAACACAAGATGGCCATATCGAAAAAAGGTAAATAAATAAATGAACCAAACGAAGCGATCCGAACCGATCGCATGAATTGACTCACACCAATGATGCAAAGAATTTCACATTCAAGGTCAGGTCTGCTTATTTTTTTTTTTTTGTTAAAATTTGCCATGTTGTAAATATGCTAAATATTTTGAAAATACACAAAAAAAAAACAATCAGCAACAACAAACACGTGTGGTTCAGATAAAAACTTAATTTTGGGAATTTTTTTTATGCTGTGGAAAAAAATCCGTTTTTAGGGGGAGATTACCTCAAAGTCGGGAATTTCTTAAATGAAATTTTGGAGGCCTTAACAAAGGGGTGGATTTTTTTAAATTCATTTTTGGAGACCTCCACAAAGACGTGGATATTTTAAAATAATTTTTGGAGACCTACACAAAGGCGTGGATTTTTAAAATTAATTTTTGGAGACCTCCAAAAAGGCGTGGATTTTTAAAATTAATTTTTGGAGACCTCCATGGATTTTTTTAAATTAATTTTTGGAGACTTCCATGGATTTTTTAAATTAATTTTTGGAGACTATCACAAAGGCGTGATTATTAAAATTAATTTTTGGAGACCTACACAAAGGCGTAGATTTTTAAAATTAATTTTTGGGGACCTCCACAAAGACGTGGATTTTTAAAATTAATTTTTGCAGACCTACACAAAGGCGTGGATTTTTTAAATTAATTTTTGGAGACCTCCACAAAGGCGTGGATTTTTTTAAATTAATTTTTGGAGACCTCCACAAAGGCGTGGATTTTTTTTAAATTAATTTTTGGAGACCTCCACAAAGGCGTGGATTTTTTTAAATTAATTTTTGGAGACCTCCACAAAGGCGTGGATTTTTTTAAATTAATTTTTGGAGACCTCCACAAAGGCGTGGATTTTTTTAAATTAATTTTTGGAGACCTCCACAAAGGCGTGGATTTTTTTAAATTAATTTTTGGAGACCTCCACAAAGGCGTGGATTTTTTTAAATTAATTTTTGGAGACCTCCACAAAGGCGTGGATTTTTTTAAATTAATTTTTGGAGACCTCCACAAAGGCGTGGATTTTTTTAAATTAATTTTTGGAGACCTCCATGGATTTTTTTAAATTAATTTTTGGAGACCTCCATGGATTTTTCTAAATTAATTTTTGGAGACCTCCATGGATTTTTTTTTAAATTAATTTTTGGTGACTATCACAAAGGCGTGATTTTTAAAATTAATTTTTGGAGACCTACACAAAGGCGTGGATTTTTTAAATTAATTTTTGGAGACCTCCATGGATTTTTTTAAATTAATTTTTGGAGACTATCACAAAGGCGTGATTTTTAAAATTAATTTTTGGAGACCTACACAAAGGCGTGGATTTTTAAAATTAATTTTTGGGGACCTCCACAAAGACGTGGATTTTTAAAATTAATTTTTGGAGACCTCCACAAAGACGTGGATTTTCAAAATTAATTTTTGGAGACCTACACAAAAGGCGTGAATTTTTAAAATTAATTTTTGGAGACCTCCATGGATTTTTTTTAAATTAATTTTTGGAGACTATCACAAAGGCGTGATTTTTAAAATTAATTTTTGGAGACCTACACAAAGGCGTGGATTTTTTAAATTAATTTTTGGAGACCTCCATGGATTTTTTTTAAATTAATTTTTGGAGACTATCACAAAGGCGTGGATTTTTAAAATTAATTTTTGGGGACCTCCACAAAGGCGTGGATTTTTAAAATTAATTTTTGGGAACCTCCACAAAGGCGTGGATTTTTAAAATTAATTTTTGGGGACCTCCACAAAGGCGTGGATTTTTAAAATTAATTTTTGGAGACCTCCACAAAGACGTGGATTTTCAAAATTAATTTTTGGAGACCTACACAAAAGGCGTGGATTTTTAAAATTAATTTTTGCAGACCTACACAAAGTCGTGGATTTTTTAAATTAATTTTTGGAGACCTACACAAAGGCGTGGATTTTTTTAAATTAATTTTTGGAGACCTCCACAAAGGCGTGGATTTTTTAAATTAATTTTTGGAGACCTCCACAAAGGCGTGGATTTTTTTAAATTAATTTTTGGAGACCTCCACAAAGGCGTGGATTTTTTAAATTAATTTTTGGAGACCTCCACAAAGGCGTGGATTTTTTTAAATTAATTTTTGGAGACCTCCACAAAGGCGTGGATTTTTTTTAAATTAATTTTTGGAGACCTCCACAAAGGCGTGGATTTTTTTAAATTAATTTTTGGAGACCTCCACAAAGGCGTGGATTTTTTTAAATTAATTTTTGGAGACCTCCACAAAGGCGTGGATTTTTTTAAATTAATTTTTGGAGACCTCCACAAAGGCGTGGATTTTTTTAAATTAATTTTTGGAGACCTCCACAAAGGCGTGGATTTTTTTAAATTAATTTTTGGAGACCTCCACAAAGGCGTGGATTTTTTTAAATTAATTTTTGGAGACCTCCACAAAGGCGTGGATTTTTTTAAATTAATTTTTGGAGACCTCCACAAAGGCGTGGATTTTTTTTAAATTAATTTTTGGAGACCTCCACAAAGGCGTGGATTTTTTTTAAATTAATTTTTGGAGACCTCCACAAAGGCGTGGATTTTTTTAAATTAATTTTTGGAGACCTCCACAAAGGCGTGGATTTTTTTAAATTAATTTTTGGAGACCTCCACAAAGGCGTGGATTTTTTTAAATTAATTTTTGGAGACCTCCACAAAGGCGTGGATTTTTTTAAATTAATTTTTGGAGACCTCCACAAAGGCGTGGATTTTTTAAATTAATTTTTGGAGACCTCCACAAAGGCGTGGATTTTTTTAAATTAATTTTTGGAGACCTCCACAAAGGCGTGGATTTTTTTAAATTAATTTTTGGAGACCTCCACAAAGGCGTGGATTTTTTTAAATTAATTTTTGGAGACCTCCACAAAGGCGTGGATTTTTTTAAATTAATTTTTGGAGACCTCCACAAAGGCGTGGATTTTTTTAAATTAATTTTTGGAGACCTCCACAAAGGCGTGGATTTTTTTAAATTAATTTTTGGAGACCTCCACAAAGGCGTGGATTTTTTTAAATTAATTTTTGGAGACCTCCACAAAGGCGTGGATTTTTTTAAATTAATTTTTGGAGAGGATTTGTGATATGTTTGTAACAGGCAAAAGGAAACGAGATAGACCCATGGTTCCTTTTGAGAATATGTATAGAATCACTTTCTGAGTAGATTTACGCATGTCCGTCTGTCCGACCATGTATTTTTGTGAACAAAGTACAGGTCGCATTTATGATCTGAATTGGATGAAATTTGGCATAGGTCACTTATTTGGTCCAAGGACGAACCCTATTGAAATTGGGAAAAATCGGTTCAGATTTAGATATAGCTCCCATATATATTTTCGTCCGATTTAAGGTAAATGGTGTACCAAAGTCCCTATGTAGCTTTCGATTTGCACGAAATTTGGCACAGCGTAATGAATTATGTCTAAAAAGATGTGTCTTAAGTTTCGTGAAAATCGGTTCAGATTTAGATATAGCTCCCATATATATTTTCGTCCGATTTAATGCATATGGTGCACCAAAGTCCCTATATATCCTTCGATGTGCACGAAATTTGGCACAGCGTACTGAGTTGAGTCTGAGATGATGTGTGGTAAGTTTCGTGAAAATCGGTTCAGCAATCGGTTCAGATTGATTAAGGCCTTGATTTTTTTTTTTTAATTCCACGCCTTTGGAAAAATATTTTTTTTTTTTTTTGTATAAGTTGACCACAATTTTTATTATTATTTTTTTTTTTTATTAAAATCCGATTCCAAATTCTAATTACCTGCGGTAATTTATTCAAGGAACTACTGCGACCATTGACCACTGCCGCCATAGTTGACATTTTGACCAAAACTATTTTTGTTTGGAGGTTCTTGGCTTCGAAGTTTTGCTGTTGTATTTGTTTTCGTGTGAAAATCTCTGTTTTTTCGAAATTTTGGACTTCTGATCGTTGAACACGAGGTTTTTTTCGGCACAATCACCCGCCGCAAGACAAATGTTTACAACTGAGACCATTACGGCTCAGGCCCAGGCCAGCCATACACACATGTGTGGCATTAAGCTTTTTGGCGGAGAACAAAAATACAGCAACACACCAACAATTTACAACAACAACTTGCCTTACCAAAGTTGGAGCTCTACTACCCCGATAGTAGATTTAGTGGAGATCCGACCATGGCCGTTTAGGCTAAGCTTGAACACAAAAACAAAAACAACAACAAAATCAAATTGTCATTAAAATGTGAGCGTAATGTCAGTTGTAGTTTTCCAATGAGGTTGTTGTTGCTGCTGCTGTTTGAGAGGGACCTCTCACCATCCATCCACCACTCCACTCTACCATGTAAAAATGTGTGAGCGAGCGTAGCTGGAGCAGCAGCGTATGTGTTATGATTTTTTTTTTTTTTTTTTTTTTGAGTTTCGAAAAAAGGTTTCTGTGGCCACAAAGCTTGTAAGCCAAGTTTGTTGAAAAGCTAAATTCAGTTTGAGTAAATAGCTTGATCGCGTCACTTGACTAAGTTTTGGTTGTGAACGGGCCGCTAATTTTCTGTTTTGGCAGTGGAAATACAAATTGTAATCATCTGGTTTTGTGGGGTACGAAATCGAAAAAAAAATAATTATTTTGGAATTGAATTGTAAAATAAAAAAAAAAATATTTAAAAAAACAAACGAAATCAAGTCAATGGAAAACAAAAAAGGAAAAGAAGAAGAAAAATAATTTATTATTATTATGGCATAGAAGCATGAAGTAACAAAATTGTGGAAAAAAAACAAAAAATTACAACAACAAAATATTGGAAAAAAAGTACAAACAACAAAAAAAAATTATTTTGGAAAGGAAATCGTGTCCAAAATATTTAATACCAAATTTCAAGTGGAAATAAAAACAACAATAAAGGTGTTTTTTTGGATGGAAGAAAAAAAAAAACAACCTAAAAAAACTAAAATTGAAAAATTTAAAAAAATAAAAAAAAATAATTTTTATTAGGCAGCCGTGAGTAAGAAACAAATCTTTTTTATAAAAAAATAATAAGGAAGAATTAATTTTTGCAATAAAAATAATTAAAATAAAAAAATAAAATATATTTTAAAATTCTTCATGTTGGGCGCCATTTCTCGAATTTCAAGATACTCACTGAAAAACGAAAGGAAACAGAGAGAGGATCCAGGTGGTCTTAACAGAGGTTTGGATTTTTTAAAAAATATTTTTTGAAGGCCTTAACATCGGAGGCCTAAACAAGGCGTAGATTTTTTAAATAATTTTTTCCAAAGGCTAGACAAGGCGTAGATTTTTTAAATATTTTTTTCGGAGCGCTAGACAAGGCGTAGATATTTTAAATATTTTTTTCGGAGCGCTAGACAAGGCGTAGATTTTTTAAATATTTTTTTCGGAGCCCTAGACTAGACAAGGCGTAGATTTTTTAAATAATTTTTTCCAAAGGCTAGACAAGGCGTAGATTTTTTAAATTATTTTTTTCAAAGGCAAGGCCTAGACAAGGCGTAGATTTTTTAAATTATTTTTTTCAAAGGCAAGGCCTAGACAAGGCGTAGATTTTTTAAATAATTTTTTCCAAGGCCTAGACAAGGCGTAGATTTTTGAAATAATTTTTTCCAAAGGCTAGACAAGGCGTACATTTTTTTAAATAATTTTTTCCAAAGGCTAGACAAGGCGTACATTTTTTTAAATAATTTTTTCGGAGCCCTAGACAAGGCGTAGATTTTTTAAATAATTTTTTCCAAAGACTAGACAAGGCGCAGATTTTTTAAATAATTTTTTCGGAACCCTAGACAAGGCGTAGATTTTTTAAATATTTTTTTCCAAAGGCTAGGCAAGGCGTAGACAAGGCGTAGATTTTTTAAATTATTTTTTTCAAAGGCAAGGCCTAGACAAGGCGTAGATTTTTTAAATAATTTTTTCCAAGGCCTAGATAAGGCGTAGATTTTTTAAATAATTTTTTCCAAAGACTAGACAAGGCGCAGATTTTTTAAATAATTTTTTCGGAACCCTAGACAAGGCGTAGATTTTTTAAATATTTTTTTCCAAAGGCTAGGCAAGGCGTAGACAAGGCGTAGATTTTTTAAATAATTTTTTCCAAAGGCTAGGCAAGGCCTAAACAAGGCGTAGATTTTTTAAATAATTTTTTCCAAACGCTAGGCAAGGCCTAGACAAGGCGTAGATTTTTCAAATAATTTTTTCCAAACGCTAGGCAAGGCCTAGATAAGGCGTAGATTTTTTAAATAATTTTTTCCAAACGCTAGGCAAGGCCTAGACAAGGCGTAGATTTTTTAAATAATTTTTTTCCAAAGGCTAAGCAAAGCCTAGACAAGGCGTAGATTTTTTAAATAATTTTTGCCAAAGGCTAGGCAAGGCCTAGACAAGGCGTAGATTTTTTAAATATTTTTTTTCAATGACCTATACAAACCGTGGATTTTTTTCAAATAATTTTTTCCAAAGGCTAGGCAAGGCGTAGATTTTTTAAATAATTTTTTCCAAAGGCTAGGCAAGGCGTAGATTTTTTAAATAATTTTTTCCAAAGACTAGACAAGGCGTAGATTTTTTAAATAATTTTTTCCAAAGGCTAGGCAAGGCGTAGATTTTTTGAATAATTTTTTCCAAATATTAGACAAGGCGTAGATTTTTTTAAATAATTTTTTCCAAAGGCTAGGCAAGGCCTAGACAAGGCGTAGATTTTTTAAATAATTTTTCCAAAGGCTAGGCAAGGCCTAGACAAGGCGTAGATTTTTTAAATAATTGTTTCGGAGCCCTAGACAAGGCGTAGATTTTTTAAATAATTTTTTCCAAAGGCTAGGCAAGGCGTAGATTTTTTAAATAATTTTTTCCAAAGGCTAGGCAAGGCGTAGATTTTTTAAATAATTTTTTCCAAAAGCTAGGCAAGGCGTAGATTTTTTAAATAATTTTTTCCAAAGGCTAGGCAAGGCGTAGATTTTTTAAATAATTTTTTCCAAAGGCTAGGCAAGGCGTAGATTTTTTAAATAATTTTTTCCAAAGGCTAGGCAAGGCCTAGACAAGGCGTAGATTTTTTAAATAATTTTTTTCCAAAGGCTAGGCAAGGCGTAGATTTTTTAAATAATTTTTTCCAAAGACTAGGCAAGGCGTAGATTTTTTAAATAATTTTTTCCAAAGGCTAGGCAATGCCTAGACAAGGCGTAGATTTTTTAAATAATTTTTTTCCAAAGGCTAGGCAAGGCGTAGATTTTTTAAATAATTTTTTCCAAAGACTAGACAAGGCGTAGATTTTTTAAATAATTTTTTCCAAAGGCTAGGCAATGCCTAGACAAGGCGTAGATTTTTTAAATAATTTTTTCCAAAGACTAGACAGGGCGTAGATTTTTTGAATAATTTTTTCCACATATTAGACAAGGCGTAGATTTTTTTAAATAATTTTTTCCAAAGGCTAGGCAAGGCCTAGACAAGGCGTAGATTTTTTAAATAATTTTTTCCAAAGGCTAGGCAAGGCCTAGACAAGGCGTAGATTTTTTAAATAATTGTTTCGGAGCCCTAGACAAGGCGTAGATTTTTTAAATAATTTTTTCCAAAGGCTAGGCAAGGCGTAGATTTTTTAAATAATTTTTTCCAAAGGCTAGGCAAGGCGTAGATTTTTTAAATAATTTTTTCCAAAGGCTAGGCAAGGCGTAGATTTTTTAAATAATTTTTTCCAAAGGCTAGGCAAGGCGTAGATTTTTTAAATAATTTTTTCCAAAGGCTAGGCAAGGCGTAGATTTTTTAAATAATTTTTTCCAAAGGCTAGGCAAGGCGTAGATTTTTTAAATAATTTTTTCCAAAGGCTAGGCAAGGCGTAGATTTTTTAAATAATTTTTTCCAAAGGCTAGGCAAGGCGTAGATTTTTTAAATAATTTTTTCCAACGGCTAGGCAAGGCCTAGACAAGGCGTAGATTTTTTAAATAATTTTTTCCAAAGGCTAGGCAAGGCCTAGACAAGGCGTAGATTTTTTAAATAATTTTTTCCAAAGGCTAGGCAAGGCCTAGACAAGGCGTTTTAAATAATTTTTTCCAAAGGCTAGACAAGCCGTAGATTTTTTAAATAATTTTTTCGGAGCCCTAGACAAGCCGTAGATTTTTAAAATAATTTTTTTCGGAGCCCTAGACAATCCGTAGATTTTTTAAATATTTTTTCGGAGCCCTAGACTAGACAAGGCGTAGATTTTTTAATTATCAGTTTGAAGTGGACCGAAAACTTATTTTCTTATGTTTTTTCGATTCAATCTATAGGTTACAATTATAAGCCGAACATCACCATACAACCCACAGTAAAGGGAATCTGGACAAGTAATTAGAAGGGCTGTACTGAATATTGGTGATATTCGGAAAATATGTCAGTGTAAGGAAGAGGTGCTGTTGACCTCTAATCGGGCAAGAGGGTGCAACTATCACGAAATATTACCCAGACTCGAAATTAAATTCCACAGAATGATAGAGTTCTTTGGTAGTTGTGTAGGATATCGTATACTGCTCCGGTCACTGGTTTTAAAAAATTTTAGGATAACTTCGCCAAGTGAGGGATTTTTTTAAATTAATTTATTGAGGTCTCAGCCAAGGCGTGGAGTTCTTAAAAATATTTTTTGGAGAACTTAACAAAGGCTTAGCAGTCCCTCAGCACATTTTTTTCCAGTCGCTCAGGACAATTTTTTTCTATAAAAAATAAATATTTAAAAAAATCGATAGACACTCAAGACTATTTTTTTTTTCTATATAAAAAATTGATAGGCTCTCAGGCCATTTTTTCCTATAAAAAAAATTCGATAGGCCCTCAGGCCTACTTTTTTCTATAGAAAAAAATTCGATAGGCCCTCAGGCCTACTTTTTTCTATAGAAAAAAATTCGATAGGCCCTCAGGACTATTTTTTTCTATAGAAAAAAAATTCGATACACACTCAAGACATTTTTTTTCTATAGAAAAAAATTCGATAGGCCCTCAGGGCTATTTTTTTCTATAGAAAAAAATTCGATAGACCCTCAGGCCTACTTTTTTCTATAGAAAAAAATTCGATAGGCCCTCAGGGATATTTTTTTCTATAGAAAAAAATTCGATAGGCTCTCAGGACTATTTTTTTCCTGTAGAAAAAAAAATCGATAGGCACTCAGGGCTATTTTTTTCTATAGAAAAAAATTCGATAGGCCCTCAGGCCTATTTTTTTCTATAGAAAAAAATTCGATAGGCCCTCAGGCCTATTTTTTCTATAGAAAAAAATTCGATAGGCCCTCAGGGCTATTTTTTCTATAGAAAAAAATCGATACTCCCTCAGGGCTATTATTTTCTATAGAAAAAAATTCGATAGGCCCTCAGGGCTATTTTTTTCTATAGAAAAAAAAAATTCGATAGGCCCTCAGGGCTATTCTTTTCTATAGAAAAAAAATCGATAGGCCCTCAGGGCTATATTTTTCTATAGAAAAAAATTCGATAGGCCCTCAAGACTATTTTTTTCTATAGAAAAAAATTCGATAGGCCCTCAGGACTATTTTTTTCTATAGAAAAAAATTCGATAGGCCCTCAGGACTATTTTTTCTATAGAAAAAAATCGATAGGCCTTCAGGGCTATTTTTTTCTATAGAAAAAAATCGATAGGCCCTCAGGGCTATTTTTTTCTATAGAAAAAAATCGATAGGCCCTCAGGGCTATTTTTTTCTATAGAAAAAAATTGATAGGCCCTCAGGGCTATTTTTTTCTATAGAAAAAAATCGATAGGCCCTCAGGACTATTTTTTTCTATAGAAAAAAATTCGATAGGCCCTCAGGACTATTTTTTTCTATAGAAAAAAATTCGATGGGCCCTCAGGCCTATTTTTTTCTATAGAAAAAAATTCGATGGGCCCTCAGGCCTATTTTTTTCTATAGAAAGAAAAAAATTCGATAGGCCCTCAGGCCTATTTTTTTCTATAGAAAAAAATTCGATAGGCCCTCAGGCCTATTTTTTTCTATAGAAAAAAATTCGATAGGCCCTCAGGCCTATTTTTTTCTATAGAAAAAAATTCGATAGGCCCCTAGGGCCATTTTTTCTATAGAAACAAATTTGATAGGCCCTCTGGGCTATTTTTTTATAGAAAAAAATTCAATAGACCCTCAGGACTATTTTTTTATAGAAAAAAATTCGATAGGCCCTCAGGACTATTTTTTTCTATATAAAAAAAACTTGATAGGCCATCAGGACTATTTTTTCCTATAGATAGACCCGCATTTTTTTAAGAAGATAATTCGTGGAATTTTTAAAAATATTTTTTGAAGTTCCATTGAAGTGCGATCGATTTGTAAAATCGGTTTGTAAAATATTTTTAGAGGCTCTTACAGGTTCCTCAAATATTTTTAGAAGCTTATACAGGTTCGTAAAATGTTTTTAGAGGTTCCTACAGTTTCCTGGTTCTTACCGGTTCGTTAAATAGTTTAGAGACTCTTACAGATTCGAAAATATTTTAAGAGGCTCCTACAGGTTCGTAAAATATTTTTGGAGACCCTTAAAGGTCTGTAAAATATTTTTAGCGGCTCCTATAGGTTCGTAATATATTTTCAAATGCTCTTACAGGTTCGTAAAATATTTTGGAGGCTCGTAATAAATTTTTTAAAAGTCGATTTTGTCGAGACTTTGTCATTTTAAAACCGCATTTCATTTTGTTGGCAGCTTGATGACAACCTCCAAATGTATTTTAAAAATTAAAACAAAAAAAATTGTCAATAGAAATTCCGCCCGCCCTTTCTAATGTGAACACAAAAAGCAACAACCAACAAACATGTGTATTCTGTTCAAACATGAATAATAGAAAACATGTCAACGTAATAACACAACAACAACAACAAAAACCGAAATTTGCAAAAACAATAAAAAAAGTTTGAATGTCTACAAATTGCCAAAAAGAGCACTAAAAATGGCATCAACGTAAATTGTTGTTAATTAAAACAAAAGACTTAAGAAACGAACGCGTGTATAATAGACCACACGTCACACCAACGCCACACAAACACACACACACAGACAAAATACGGTAGCAATAAAAACTAAATTAAAGCAATTTTTTTTGAATTTAAATTTAAAATAAGAAGGCAATAAATTTTCGTTTTACATTAATATTTTGAATATAAACCAAATTTTAAAAATCGAAGTCTTGGAATTTCTTTAAAAAAATTTTAGAGGCCTTAAAAGTGGTTAGGATTTTTTTTTAATATTTTTTTTTTTTAATTTCCATTTTTTCATTCCCAAAATCCTGACACAATATCCTATTTGAAATAAATAGTTTTTTTTTCTCTCCTTTTGAAAACTGACATTTCCGACTCATTGCCGGTGTACCAGTTGTTTAATTTTTTTTCTTCTGTCACTAGGTTTCAGTTGGTTCATAATGAATTCACTGTTGTTGTTGTTGTTGGTTTTCTTGTTGTTGTTGTTATTTTTTTCTATTATATAATATTTGACCAATGTGTGACGCATACAGCAATTGATTTTTGTGCTTGCACACTCACAGCATCACACAATTGCAAAAAGTTGCGCGCGGTCTGGAACCTGTTGGCAAATCTCCACACACCACAAAACACAAAAAAAAACAAAATAACTGCTCTTGTCGGTCTGTCTGTCTGGTGGGGAGAGATGTGGGGTCTATTTTACTATTTACTTGCTAAACAAACTTGCAACATGGCTCTGCTGTGCAATTGCCTACTTCGTTTTGCAGCGAACTAACGGCTAACCTACTACACTCACTCTCGTGAAATGTGGTAATGTAATTATTATAAATCCCCCCCTTAACGAGGGGTGATACTAAGAGGTAGGGAATATTTTTAGGAGGTGGGTTTTTTTTTAAAGAATATTTTAAAGGGGTCAAAGAAAAGGGTGTGGTAGGATGTTCGTCAAAATATTTTTAGAGGCTCTTAAAAGTTCCTCAATTATGTTTGGAGGCTCTCACAGGTTCGTAAGATATTTTTAGAGGTTCTTATAGGTTCGTAAGATATTTTTAGAGGTCCTTACAGGTTTATAAAAAGTTATCAAAGGCTCATTCAGGTTCGTAAAATATTGTTGGGGGCTCTTAGAGGCTCGCAAAATATTTTCAGAGGCTCCTATAGGTTCGTAAGATATTTTTAGAATCCCTTACAGGTCTGTAACATATATTTGGAGGCTCTTAGAGGTCCTTAAAATATCTTCGGAGGCTCTTACAGGTTCGCAAAATGTTTTCAGAGGCTCTTCCAGGTTCCTCAAATATTTTTAGAAATTTATAAAGGTTCTCAAAATACTTTCAGAGGCTCTAACAGGTTCGTAACATATTGTTGAACTCTCTTACAGGTTCGTAAAATATTGCCAGAGGCTCTTACAGGTTCTTACAAAGTTTTCAAAGGATCTTTCAGGTTCGTAAAATATTTTTAGATGCTCTTACATTTTCGTAAAATATTTTCTAAATTTTTTTAGATGCTCTTACATTTTCGTAAAATATTTTCTAGGCTCATATAGGTTCGTAGAATATTGTTGGAGGCTCTTACAGGTTCGTAAAATATTTTTAGAGGCTCTTACAGGTTCTTAAAATATTTTCAGAGGTCCCTACATGTTCGTAAGATATTTTTAGAGGCTTTTACGAACCTGTAAAATATGTTTAGAGTCTTTTACAGGTTCGTAAAGTATCTTCAGAGGCTCCTACATGTTCGTAAGATATTTTTAGAAGCCCTTACAGGTCTGAAAAATATTTTTAGAGGCATCTACAGGTCCGTAAAATATGTTTAGAGGCTCCTACAGGTTCGTAAAATATCTTCAGAGCCTCAAACAGGTTCATAACATATTGTAGGGGCTCTTACAGGTTCGTAAAATATTTTTGGAGGCTTGTATAGGTTCGTAGAATATTGTTGGAGGCTCTTACAGGTTCGTAAAATATTTTTAGAGGCTTTTAGAGATTCGTAAAAAGTTTTCAAAAGATCTTTCAGGTTCGTGAACTATCTTCAGAGGCTCCTAAAGGTTAAATATATTCAGAGTCTCTCACAGGTTCGTAAAATATGTTTAGAGGCTCTTACAGGCTCGTAAAATATGTTTAGGGCCTCTTACAGGTTCGTAAAATATCTTTAGAGCCTCTTATAGGTTAGTAAAATGTTTTTAGAGGTTCTTACAGGTTCCTCAAATATTTTTAGAAGTTTATACGGGTTCGTAAGATATTTTTAGAGGCTCTTACAAGTTCGTAAAATATGTTTAGAGGCTTTTCCAAGTTCGTAAAATATCTTCAGAGGCTCATATAGATTCGTAAAATATCTTCAGAGGTTCTTACAGGTTCGTAACATATTGTACAGACTCCTACAGGCCCATAAAATTGTACTGGAGGTTCTTACAGGTTCCTCAAATATTTTAGAAGCTTATATGGGTTCCAAAGAAATCTTTAGAGGCTCTCACAGGTTCGTAAAATATCTTCAAAGGTTCTTACAGGTTCGTAAAATATTTTCAGAGTCTCTTAAAGGTTCGTAAAATATCTTCAGAGGTTCTTACAGGTTCGTAACATATTGTAGCGGCTCCTACAGGTTCAAAAATTGTGCTGGAGGCTCTTGCAGGTTCCTCAAATATTTTTAGAAGCTTATACGGGTTCGTAAGCTATTTGTAGAGGCTCTTAGAGCTTCGTAAAATATCTTTAGAGGCTCTAACAGGTTCGTAACATATTGTAGAGGCTCCTACAGGTTCATAAAACTGTGCTCTTACAGTTTCCTCAAATATTTTTAGAAGCTTATATGGGTTCGAAAGATATTTTTAGAGGATCTTACAGGTTCGTAAAATATCTTCAGAGGTTCTAACAGGTTCGTAACATATTGTAGAGGCTCCTACAGGTTCATAATATTGTGCTGGAGGCTCTTACAGTTTCCTCAAATATTTGTAGAAGCTTATATGGGTTCGAAAGATATTTTTTAGAGGCTCTTACAGGTTCACAGGTTGTAGAGGTTCTAACAGGTTCGTAACAGGTTCATAAAATTGTGCTGGAGGCTCTTACAGTTTCCTCAAATATTTTAGAAGCTTATACGGGTTCGAAAGATATTTTTAGAGGTTTGTAAAATATTTTTAGAGGCCCTTACAGGTTCCTCAAATATTTTAGGAGCATATACAGGTTCGCAAAATATTTTTAGAGACTTTTACAGGTTCATAAAATATTTTCAGAGGCTCTTACAGTTTTGTAAAATATTTTAGAGGCTCCCACAGGTTCGTAAAATATTTTGGATGCTCTAATAGGCTCCTCAACATTTTTGGAGGCTCTTAAAGGGCTCGTAAAATATTTTTAGAGGCTCCCACAGGTTTGTAAAATATGTTTAGATGCTCTTGCAGGTTCCTCAAATATGTTTAAAAGCTTATACAGGTTCGCAAAATATTTTTAGAGGCTTTTACAGGTTCGAAAATATATTTAGAGACTCTTACAGGTTCGAAAATATTTTTAGAGGCTCCTACAGGTTTGTAAAATATTTTTAGATGCTCTTGCAGGTTCCTCAAATATGTTTAAAAGCTTATACAGGTTCGCAAAATATTTTTAGCGGCTCTTACAAGTTCGTTAAATAGTTTAGAGACTCTTACAGGTTCGAAAATATTTTTAGAAGCTCCTACAGGTTCGTAAAATATTTTGGAGACACTTACAGGTCTGTAAAATATGTTTAGAGGCTCATATAGGTTCATAGTATATTTTTAGAGGTTCTTACAGGTTCGTAAAATATTTTTAGAGGTTTTTACAGGTTCGTAAGAAGTTTTCAAAGGCTCTTTCAGGTTCGTAAAATATTTGAAGAGGCTCCTACGGGTTATTTTTAGAGGCTCTTACAGGTTCGTAAAATATCTTCAGAGGCACCTACTGGTTCATAAAACATCTTTGGAGGCTGGTATAGGTTCGTAAAATGTTTTTAGAGGCACCTACAGGTTCGTAAAATATCTTTGGAGGCTGGTATAGGTTCGTAAAATGTTTTTAAAGGCACCTACAGGTTCCTAAAATATTTTTGGAGGCTCGTATAGGTTCGCAGAATGTTGTTGGAGGCTGTTATAGGTTCGTAAAATAGTGATGGAGGCTCTTACACGTTCCTAAAATATTTCTGGAGACTCTTACAGGTCTGTAAAATATTTTTAGAGGCTCCTTCGGGTTCCTCAAATATTGTCGGAGGCTCTTACAGGTTCGTAAAATAGTGATGGAGGCTCTTACAGGTTCCTAAAATATTTTCATTTCGGAGACCCTTACAGGTTTGCAAAATATTGTTAGAGGCTCCTACAGGTTCCTTAAAAATTGTTGGAGGCCCTTACAGGTTCGTAAAATATCTCTCGAGTCTCCTAGAGGTATGTAAAATATTTTTAGAGGCTCTTACAGGTTCGTAACATCCCCAATCTTCCCTCTTTTTTTCAAAATTTCCCGCAAAATAAAGCTTTGACATTTATCCTACAGCTGTTGGTTATTTTTTTGTTTTCCTCGCCTTGTGGGGGCAGTCAATCGTCAGCCACCATGTACAACAAAATTTTTCCTACTTCACAGAAAAAACAACAACAACTTTGTGTTTTATATTATTGTTTATTTTTGTGGCGGTCGTTGTTGTTGTAAATTTTCTTTACCAATTTTAGAGGAAGTGTTACAAAGAAATAAAACCAGCAACAGCAGCAGCAACAGCGGGAAAAGACACAAATACGAGTACTCCTCTACACCAAATACCCAGTTTTTTCGATTTTTTTTTTTTTTTTGATTTTTTCATTTCAATTTCTTGTTTGTTGAGGAAAGGCCTTCAATATTTGTTGTTTTTACTGTAATAGTGAGTGGAGCGCCAAAAATCTCCCCAAGGAGGGGGAGGGAGTATGGCCATGTTCCCCAGCTGTTCGATGTTAGATGGTCTGGCTGGTCTGGCTTGGCCTGTTTTAATTGCATTGAGTGGATGGTTTGATAGTTTAATATTGGTGTTGTTGTTGTTGTGACTACTGTCGTGTATATTTTCTTGTTGTTGTTGCTAGTATTTCCAAAGAAAATCTTTCGATCGCCAACAACAACAACAAAGACCTGCTTGAACAAAAATTATTACCAGTCATGCATAAACTTCAAACCGCATCAAAAACTACAATGACGACATCCATCATCATCGACATCAGATGTTGCAACCAGAAAAACAAACCCCAGCTGATTTTTCCGTTTCAAAATTTTGGAGGTGGGAAAATTTTTTCAACTTTTCCAAATTAAATATTTTGAAATAATTTTAAATAAAGAGTATATATAAAATTGATAATTCTGAAAAATAAGAATTAAAAAATGAACTGTGGAAATTTTCATTCTGGACCCTCGACAAAAAAAATCCGCTGCAAGTCCATTAAAAAATGTAATAAATTATTTCAACAATTTACGATAATTTCGTATGATTATTTGAGTACGTGTTTAAAAAAAGCTTATTAAAATCGTACACACTTCTAAAATTAGCTTATTATCAACAATTATTGAGATATTAAAACTAAAACAGAATTATGATATAATTTCGAGCAAAGATCTTGAGCAGTAATAAAAACAATTTAATTATTTTTTTACGTTGAAAATAAAGATCTAAATTCGGAGAGAGAGAGAAGTGGACATAAAAAAAGATGAGAAGATTTTTTCAAACTTTTTTTTTAGATTCGTACGATATTTTTAGAGGCTCTTACAGGTTCGTAACATATATTTGGAGGCTCTTACAAGTCCGTCAAATATTTTTAGAGCCTCTTCCAGGTTCGTAAAATATTTGGAGGCCCTTACAGGTTCGTAAAATGTTGTAGAGGCTGCCACAGGTTCGTAAAATGTTGTAGAGGCTCTCACAGGTTCGTAAAATATTTTTAGGGGATCTTACAGGTTCGTAAAATATCTTCCGAGGCTCCAACAGGTTCTTAACATATATTTGCAGCCTTTTACAGGTCCGTAAAATATGTTTAGATGCTCTTACAGGCTCGTAAAATATCTTCAGAGGCTCCCTCAGGTTCGTAAAATATTATTAGAGGCCCTCACAGGTTCGTAAAATACCTTACGAGGCTCCAACAGGCCCGTAAAATATCTTCCGAGGCTCCAACAGGCCCGTAAAATATCTTCAGGGGCTCTTACGGGTTCGTAAAATATGTTAGACACTCTTAGAGTTTCGCAAAATATTTTTAGAGGCTCCTACAGGCTCTAACATATTCGTAAAACATTTTTAGAGGTTCTTTCAGGTTCGTAAAATAGTTTTAAAGGCTCCTACAGGTTCGTAAAATAGTGTTGGAGCCTCTTACAGATTCGTAGAATATTTTTAGAGGTCCTTACAGGTTCGGAAAATGTTGTAGAGGCTCCCACAGGTTCGAAAAATAATTTTAGAGGTTCTTTCAGGTTCGTAAAATAGTTTTAAAAGCTCCTACAGATTCGTAAAATAGTGATGGTGGCTCTTACAGGTTCGTAAAATATTTTTAGAGACTCTTACAGGTTTGTAACATATTGTAGAGGCTCTAACATGTTCGTAAAATATGTATGCTTCACAATTATTACAGAATTTAATTTAATTTTAATAAAATATGTTTAGAGACTCTCACAGGCTCGTAAAATATGTTTAGAGGCTCATACAGGTTCGTAAAATGTTTTTAGAGCCACCTACTGGTTCATAAAATATGTTTAGAGGCTCTTACAGGTTCGTAAAATGTTTTTGGAGGCTCGTTTAGGTTCGCAGGATATTGTTGGAGGCTCCTACAGGTTCGTAAAATAATGCTGGAGGCTCTTACAGGTTCCTAAAATATTATTTATAGGTTTCTAAACTATTTTTGGAGACCCTTACAGGTTTGTAAACTATTTTTAGAGGCTTCTACAGGTTCCTCAAATATTGATGGAGGCTCTTACAGGTTCCTCAAATATCTTCCGAGGCTCCTACTGGTTTGTAAAATATTTTTAGAGGCTCTTACAGGTTCGTAACCTCCCCAATCTCCCCTCTTTTTTTCAAAATTTCCCGCAATATAAAGCTTTGAGATTTATCGTACTGCTCTTGGTTTATTTTTTCCTCGCCTTTAAGAGGCTCTTTCATGTTCGTAAAATGTTTTTAAAGCCTCCTACAGGTTCGTAAAATTGTGCTGGAGGCTCTTACAGGTTCCTAAAATATTATTTATAGGTTCCTAAACTATTTTTGGAGACCCTTACAGGTCTGTAAACTATTTTTAGAGGCTCCTACAGGTTCCTCAAATATTGATGGAGGCTCTTACAGGTTCGTAAAATATCTTCCGAGGCTCCTACAGGTTTGTAAAAAATTTTTAGAGGCTTTTACAGGTTCGTAACCTCCCCAATCTCCGCTCTTTTTTTTAATTTTCCGCAAAACAAAGCTTTGACATTTATCCTATAGCTGTTGGTTATTTTTTTTCTCGCCTTGTGGGGACAATTTTAATCAATATTAAACATGATTTTTTTTTTTATAATCATCAAATAAAGTTTGACGTCATCTGCACACCCTGACACGTGTAAATTATGTAAAGAACGCCAATTATTAATTAGAAAATATTTGTTTTTTATTCTCAAGTACCTATTTAATGCGCAAGTTTTATAATAAACAAATAATTAATTATTAATAATTTTTCAATTTGTAATTAAATAATTAATTGCGGAATAAATTGTATACATTATTTCGAGAACTTTATCTTAGATGAGAAACAGGAAAAGGGCGTGGTTTTTTTTAAAGAATATTTTTAGGGGTCATCAAAGAGGCGTGGATTTTTAAAGACTAATTTTAGGGGTCATCAAAGAGGCGTGGATTTTTAAAGACTAATTTTAGGGGTCATCAAAGAGGCGTGGATTTTTAAAGACTAATTTTAGGGGTCATCAAAGAGGCGTGGATTTTTTAAAAAATTTTTTAACAAGGCATTAAAAGATGCGTGGATTTTTTAAATAATTTTTTTAGGGGTCATTTTTTAAAATATTTTTTTCTGGGTCTATACAAGGCGTGGATTTTTTAAATAATTTTTTCGGGGTTTATACAAGGCGTGGATTTTTTAAAATATTTTTTTCTGGGTCTATACAAGGCGTGGATTTTTTAAATATTTTTTTCGGGGCTCTTTATAAGGCGTGGATTTTTTAAATAATTTTTTTCGGGGTCTATACAAGGCGTGGATTTTTTAAATAATTTTTTCGGGGTCTATACAAGGCGTGGATTTTTTAAATAATTTTTTTCGGGGTCTATACAAGGCGTGGATTTTTTAAATAATTTTTTTCGGGGTCTATACAAGGCGTGGATTTTTTAAATAATTTTTTTCGGGGTCTATACAAGGCGTGGATTTTTTAAATAATTTTTTCGGGGTCTATACAAGGCGTGGATTTTTTAAATAATTTTTTTTCGGGGCTTTTTATAAGGCGTGGATTTTTTAAATAATTTTTTCGGGGTCTATACAAGGCGTGGATTTTTTAAATAATTTTTTTTTCGGGGCTTTTTATAAGGCGTGGAGTTTTTAAAAATTTTTTTTCGGGGCTCTTTATAAGGCGTGGATTTTTAAAATAATTTTTTTCGGTGCTCTTTATAAGGCGTGGATTGATCTTCACGTTGTTTTACGCCTGACCTATTTTTTCTATATAAGTATTTTCATTGATCATTTCCGTAGATAGTCGCATTGCGGATTTATTATTTAAATCGCATTGCAATTAGTTGCTCAATCCTTGTAATTGAGCTTGGCTGGCTTTTAGTTGTAATTATTTCTACACCGATTAAATCCGATTAGAGCCACTTACGAAAAAATGGGGCAATGACAGCAATTAGAGTTATTATTTGTTGTTATATCTTTAATTGTACATAGTTAAAAAAAATCTGCGTAAAATAAAAATAAAAAAAATAAAGGTGTGTGCGTATTGACACATAAGAAATAAAAAAATATGGCTGAGAGATTCCCTGGCAATTGACACCTTCGAAACTCAGTTTTGTTACACTTTTTAAAGTTTTTAAAATAAATTCAATTGATTTTAATATTTTTTTTTTAAGAATCTATGTGTGTGTATGTGTAAATAAATACTCATTGCTTTATTGTAAAAAAATAATTTGCACTCTGGTGTTAATTTGTTTAATTGAAGAACTCGATTTTTGTTTTGGGGCCAAAACAAAATTAACACCATAGCAAGCTAAGAAAAAAAAACGTGTTTTGGAAAATTAAAAGTTTTTAAAAAAATAAATTTTAAATAAATATATGTGTGTTTATATAAAATTATGTAGTCAGATCGCTGCAAAAGTAGAACATCCACACATACTCACATACATATAAGAGTGCAATGCACTCTGAAAAAAAACCCAACAAGTGTTGAAATCGAAATGAAATTCCACTGAATTGAATTGCAAGAAACCCGTCAACCGGTTTCTAAAAAAAAAAAACACCAAAACTTCTGAGAACAAAAAAAAAAAAATAATAATAAAAAAAACTGCATTTCAGTGGCCAAAAAAAAAGACCGGCCATTGACCATGTGCATGCATTTATTTTTTGGTAGAATATTAGGTTCTCTATAAGGCGTGGATTTTTTAAATCATTTTTTCTGGAGTCCCTACGAGGCGTGGATTTTTCAAATCATTTTTTCTGGAGTCCCTACGAGGCGGGGATTTTTTAAATCATTTTTTATGGGCTCTCCATAAGGCGTGGATTTAAAAAAAAAAATTCTGTGCTCCATACAAGGCGTGGATTTAAAAAAAAAATATGTGCTCCATAAAAGGCGTGGATTTAATCAGTGGCCCAAAAAAGACCGGCCATTGACCATGTGCATGCATTTATATTTTGGTAGAATATTGGGTTCTCTATAGGGCGTGGATTTTTTAAATCATTTTTTCTGGAGTCCCTACGAGGCGTGGATTTTTTAAATCATTTTTTTTATGGGCTCTCCATAGGGCGTGGATTTTTTAAATCATTTTCTATGGGCTCTCCATAAGGCGTGGATTTTTTAAATCATTTTTTCTGGAGTCCCTACGAGGCGTGGATTTTTTAAATCATTTTTTCTGGAGTCCCAACAAGGCGTGGATTTTTTAAATCATTTTTCCTGGAGTCCCAACAAGGCGTGGATTTTTTAAATCATTTTTTCTGGAGTCCCTACGAGGCGTGAATTTTTTAAATCATTTTTTTCTGGAGTCAATACGAGGCGTGGATTTTTTAAATCATTTTTTCTGGAGTCCCTACGAGGCGTGGATTTTTTAAATCATTTTTTCTGGAGTCCCTACGAGGCGTGGATTTTTTAAATCTTTTTTTCTGTAGTCCCTACGAGGCGTGGATTTTTTAAATCATTTTTTCTGGAGTCCCTACGAGGCGTGGATTTTTTAAATCATTTTTTCTGGAGTCCCTACGAGGCGTGGATTTTTTAAATCATTTTTTCTGGAGTCCCTACGAGGCGTGGATTTTTTAAATCATTTTTTCTGGAGTCCCTACGAGGCGTGGATTTTTTAAATCATTTTTTTCTGGAGTCCCTACGAGGCGTGAATTTTTTAAATCATTTTTTTTCTGGAGTCCCTACGAGGCGTGGATTTTTTAAATCATTTTTTCTGGAGTCTCTACGAGGCGTGGATTTTTTAAATCATTTTTTATGGGCTCTCCATAAGGCGTGGATTTAAAAAAAAATTCTGGGCTCCATAAAAGGCGTGGATTTAAAAAAAATTCTGGGCTCCATAAAAGGCGTGGATTTAAAAAAAAATTCTGGGCTCCATAAAAGGCGTAAATTTAAAAAAAAATTCTGGGCTCCATAAAAGGCGTGGATTTAAAAAAAATCTGTGCTCCATAAAAGGCGTGGATTTAAAAAAAAATTCTGGGCTCCATAAAAGGCGTGGATTTAAAAAAAAAATTCTGTGCTCCATAAAAGGCGTGGATTTAAAAAAAAATTCTGTGCTCCATAAAAGGCGTGGATTTAAAAAAAAAAAATTCCATGGGTTTTTAGAAAAGATGTCTTTTCTTATACCCTTCGCCACACTGTGATGCAGGGTATTATATCGTTGAGTATATGTTTGTAACAGGGAAAAGGAAACGAGATAGACACATGGTTCCTTTTGAGAATATGCATTGAATCACTTTCTGAGTCGATTTAGGCATGTCCGTCTGTCTGTCTGTCCCTCCATGTATTTTTGTGATCAAAGTACAGGTCCCATTTATGATTCAATTTGGATGAAATTTGGCATAGGTCACTTATTTGGACCAATGACGAACCCTATTAAAATTTGTGAAAATCGGTTCAGATTTAGATATAGCTCCCATATATATTTTCATTAGATTTAAGGTAAATGGTGCACCAAAGTCCTTATATATCTTTCGATTTGCACGAAATTTGGCATAGCGTAATGAATTAGGTCTAGAATGATGTGTGTTAAATTCCCTGAAAATCGGTTCTGGTTTAGATATAGCTCCCATATATATTTTCGTCAGATTTTAAGGAAAATGGTGTACCAAAGTCCCTATATATCTTTCGATTTGCACGAAATTTGGCACAGCGCAATGAATTAGCTCTAGAATGATGTGTGTTAAGTTTCCTGAAAATCCATTCAGATTTAGATATAGCTCCCATATATATTTTCGTCCGATTTAATGTAAATGGTGCACCAAAGTCCTTATATTTCTTTCGATTTGCATGAAATTTGGCACAGCGTAATGAATTAGCTCTAGAATGATGTGTGGTAAGTTTCGTGAAAATCGGTTCAGATTTGGATATAGCTCCCATATATATTTTCGTCCGATTTAAGATAAATGGTGCACCAATGTCCCTATATAATTTTCGATTTGCATGAAATTTGACATAGCCTAATGACTCAGGTCTAGAATGATGTGTGTTAAGTTTCCTGAAAATCGGTTCAGATTTAGATATAGCTCCCATATATATTTTTGTCCGATTTAAGGTAAATGGTGTCCCAAAGTCCCTATATATCTCTCGATTTGCACGAAATTCGGCACAGCGCAATGAATTAGCTCTAGAATGATGTTAACACACATTCCTGAAAATCGGTTCAGATTTGGATATAGCTCCTATATAAATTTTCGTCCGATTTAAAGTAAATGGTGCACCAAAGTCCCTATATATCTTTCGATTTGCACGAAGCAATGAATTAGCTCTAAATGATGTGTGCTAAGTTTCCTGAAAATCGCTTCAGATTTGGATATAACTCCAATATATGACATAGCCTAATGATTCAGGTCTAGAATGATGTGTGTAAAGTTTCCTGAAAATTGGTTCAGATTTAGATATAGCTCCCATATATATTTTTGTCCGATTTAAGGTAAATGGTGTATTAAAGTCCCTATATATCTTTCGATTTGCATGAAATTTGGCACAGCGTAATTAATTAGCTCTAGAATGATGTGTGTTAAATTTCCTGAAAATCGGTTCTGATTTAGATATAGCTCCCATATATATTTTCGTCCGATTTAAGCTAAATTGTGTACCAAAGTCCCTTAATATCTTTCGATTTGCATGAAATTCAGCATAGCCTAATGTTTCAGGTCTAGGATGATGTGTGTTAAGTTTCTTGAAAATCGGTTCAGATTTAGATATAGCTTCTATATCTGACCAAATGAAAAATTTAGTATCGGTTACAGAATGACATGTTTATGGATCCAATTTCATTTTACGAGTTCTTTAAAAATGCGACATCTGTTAGGATTCATCTGTTGAATATACCCCAAAGTGGTGAAGGGTATCATATAGTCGGCCCCATCCGTCTTTACTGCTTTCCTTATATTAACCCCATAACTCAAAAAGAAGTGAAAAAAATCCTAAAACAAAGACATTTTTTATGCAATGAAAACAAATATATAAATAAAAAAAATAGTTATGGCAAGTCATTGTCATAAGGATTACACAAAACCTCCACTTTGTCTTCTAAAGAGCATAGAAAAAGTATATTGAAAAAAAATATATATTTAAAAACTGAAAAAAAATAAATTCAAATTATTCATCTTAATTGCGAATGACACAACAAATTCCGTCAAGTCGTTCTTTGTCTTTTCGAAGACAATAATATTAGAAAAAAAAAAAAGAAAAAAAAATAATAACCACAAGTGGCCATTGTATAAGCCGGCAAAAACAAGAAAAAAAACATTTAAATAATAAATACAACGTTTAAATATAATTATCATAAAGACGGTAACGTAAATCATTGAAATGTCCGATACACATACATAGAATGTAATAAATTGGGGTTCAAGAAATACAAATTATACAATGGCAATAAAAAAAGTTCTTCAAAAGCCACTCTTTTCAAAATTTACTACAAACTTTTAAAAATAAAAAAAAAATATTTCAATAACAGAAGCGTGGATTTTTTAAAAATATTTTTTTGGAGGCCTTACCAAAGGCTTGAATTTTTTAAAAATATTTTTAAGTGGCCACGCCTCTTTTATAGCTTTCCAGATATTTTCTAAAAAAATCCACGTCTCTTTTATAGCCTCCAAAATATTTTTTTTAAAGACCACGTCTCTTTTATAGCCACCAACACATATTTTATCCTATAGACCCTCTAAGAATATATTTGTTCAAATTCCCGCCTCTATTGAACCTTTAATATAATTTTTTTTAAAGGCACTTATCTTCAATAACTTCCAACCAGTGAGCGGAGCAGTATAGTCGGACGCGGCCGATCAATCAAAGGTCAACCACTGCCCTTGAATATACCAACAATTTTCGGGTCTATGTCCTTCAGGGGTAAATCTATACGCTATAGAATACAAATTTTGTAATTTTTCACACAAAAATCAGGGTCCATTTGAACCGCTAAATATTGACCGATCCTTATCAAAACAGGCATGCTTATTCTTTGGTCCGATCCCCTTCTCTATGTAGAAATTCGCGATGTTTGGGTCATAATTGCGGCCTCTAGAGCGACCAGAAAAATCGATACAAATTAAGTATTTGGTCCATTTCATCCCCTAGATATTAACCGATCTTTACCAATAACAATAGGGGTCTTCATTGACCAGAACCCATCCTACATGCAAAATTTCGTGAAGATTGGTCCATAAGTGTGGCCTGTATCGTGTTTACAAAATATAATGGACACACGGACGGACGGACGGACACACATGTCTAGATCGACTCAGCTAGTCGAGATATGACGATCGGTATACTTAAAGGTGAGTCTAGGACCAATATTTCGCGGCGTTACAAACTCTTGGGGCTGCACAAAGCTATAATACCCTGACAACATAGTTGTGTAGGGTATAAAAATGTTTTTAACAAATCCCCGTCTCTTCTGAACCCCTAAAAATATTCTTTAAAATACATTTTTTTTATAAAAACCCGTCTCTTCTGATCCTCTGAAATATCCACGCCTCTTCTATGAACCCAAAAATGTTTTTTAAACAATCCACGTCTCTTAAAAAAATATTCTGTAAAAAATCAACGTCTCTTCTGAACACCTAAAAATATACTTTACAAAATCTACGGCTCTAGTAGACCTTTAAAAACATTTTTTTTAATTCACACCTCCTATAGACCCTTTTAAATATTAAAAAAAAATCTACGCCTTTTATAGACTTTGGAAAATATTTTTTAAAAATCTAAAAAATATACCCTTCTTAAGTGGTACAGGGTATTGTCTTTGTGCATATGTGTGTAACAGGCAAAAGGAAATGAGATAGACACATGGTTCCTTTTGAGAATATGCATAGAAGCACTTTCAGAGTCGATTTACGCATGTCCGTCCGTCTGTAGATTTTAAATTGAAAACAAAGTACAGGTCGCATTTATGATTCGATTTGGATAAAATTTGGCAAAGGTCACTTATTTGGCCCAAGGACGAACCCTATTGAAATTGGGAAAAATAGGATCAGATTTATATATAGCTCCCATATATATTTTCGTCCGATTTCATGAAAATGGGGCACCAAAGTCCCTATATATCTTTCGATTTGCACGAAATATGGCACAGCGTAATGAATCAGATCTAGAATGATGTGTGCCAAGTTTCGAGAAAATCGGTTCAGAATTAGAAACATCTCTCATATATACTTTCGTCCGATTTAATGTAAATGGGGCACCAAAGTCCCTATATATCTTTCAATTTGCACGAAATTTAGCATAGCACACTGACATAAGTCTAGAATGATGTCTGCCAAGTTTCGTGAAAATCGGTATAGATTTAGATATAGCTCCCATATATAGTTTCGTCCGATTTAATGTAAATGGTCCACATAAGTCCCTACATGTCTTTCGATTACCACGAAATATGGCATAGAGTACTGAATTAGGTACAGAATGATGTGTGCCAAGTTTCGAGAAAATCGGTTCAGAATTAGATATAGCTCCCATATATAGTTTTGTCCGATTTAAGGTAAATGGGGCAGCAAAGTCCCTATATATCTTTCAATTTGCACGAAATTTAGCATAGCACACTGACATGAGTCTAGGATGATGTCTGCCAAGTTTCGTGAAAATCGGTTTAGATTTAGATATAGCTCCCATATATAGTTTCGTCCGATTTAAGGTAAATGGGGCACCAAAGTCCGTATATATATCTTTCGATTTGCACGAAATATGGCATAGAGTACTGAATTGGGTACAGAATGATGTGTGCAAAATTTCGTGAAAATCGGTTCAGAATTAGATATAGCTCCCATATATAGTTTCGTCCGATTTAAGGTAAATGAGGCACCAAAGTCCCTATATATCTTTCGATTAGCACGAAATTTGGCATAGCGTACTGAGTTAAGAGTAGAATGACGTGTGTTAAGTTTCGAGAAAATCGGTTCAAAAAAATCTACGCCTCTTTTATAGCGCATGTTTTTTTTTAAATTATGACCCCTAAAAATATTAAAAAAAAGAATCCTCACCTCTTCATATCCTCTAAAAATTATTGTTATGTTTTTTTTTTCTATTTTTCAAGAGAGGCTCACCTCCATTTTCTCTCAATCTCTCCCCCCACATTCAAACCTATAATTATAATTAATTACATGTTGGCGAAGCGTCAAATGAAAACTGATTTGGAAGGGTGATTTGGAGAATTATCATGCCACATTCTAAATTGAATTGAATTGAAATTGTTCTACGTTGAGAATAACAATTAGATTGTTCTGTTGTTGTTGCTGCTGTTGCCATTGTTCGGAATTGTTTTTCTCGGCTCAATAGAATTTTTATTGAGCTACCAGGTCTAGAAAAATCTCCAACGCTCCAAATTTCAAATTTTTTTTTGGTTTGCTATAATGACGACATCGTAATGTTAGAATTGAGTCATTATCAATTCAATGGAATAATTATGGGTATTCGAGGTATCTGAAATCATAGTAGCAGCCGATTATGTGGAAAATAACTGAGAATAAAAAAAAAAAAAACAAATAAATAATTGAAATTCTCAGTAGATGGAGAGATATGATGTTGGGGGTTTTAGTTTAAAAAAAATATTAAAGTGAAGAAGTTAACAGGAAACACTGCTGATAATATTCTAAAAAACCAGTAAGGAAAGTAGTAAAGTCGGACGGGACCGACTATATGATACCCTTCACCACTTTGGGTATATTCAACAGATGAATCCTAACAGACGTCGAATTTTTGAAGGACCATTATATATATACATAAAATCGGAGGAAAATATATATGGGAGCTATATCTAAATATGGACCAATTTTCAGGAAACTTAACACACATCATTCTAGACCTAATTCATTACGCTATACCAAATTTCGTGCAAATCGAAAGATATATAGGGACTTTGGTGCCCCATTTACAATAAATCGGACGAAAATATGTATGGGAGCTATATCTAAAGCTGTACCGATTTTCAGGAAACTTAACACACATCATTCTAGACCTAATTCATTACGCTATACCAAATTTCGAGCAAATCGAAAGATGTGTAGGGACTTTGGTACACCATTTACATTAAATCGGGCGAAAATATATATGGGAGCTATATCCAAACCTCAACCGATTTTCACGAAACTTAACATACATCATTCTAGACCTAATTTAGTACACTATACCAAATTTCGTGCAAATCGAAAGATATATAGGGACTTTGGTGCACCATTTACCTTAAATCGGACGAAAATATATATAGGAGCTATATCGAAATCTGAACCGATTTTCAGGAAACTTAACACACATCATTCGAGACCTAATTCATTACGCTATGCCAAATTTCGTGCAAATCGAAAGATATTTAGGGACTTTGGTGCCCCACTTACAATAAATCGGACGAAAATATGTATGGGAGCTATATCTAAAGCTGTACCGATTTTCAGGAAACTTAACACACACCATTCTAGACCTAGTTCAGTACGCTGTGCCAAATTTCGTGCAAATCGAAAGATATATAGGGACTTTGGTACACCATTTATATTAAATCGGACGAAAATATATATGGAAGCTATATCTAAATCTGAACCGATTTTCATGAAACTTAACACACATCATTCCAGGCCTAGTTTAGTACACTATACCAAATTTCGTGCAAATCGAAAGACATATAGAGACTTTGGTACACCATTTACATTAAATCGGACTAAAATATATACGGGAGCTATATCTAAATCTGAACCGATTTTTCCAATTTCAATAGGGTTCGTCCTTGGGCCAAATAAGTGACCTATGCCAAATTTCATCCAAATCGGATCATAAATGCGACCTGTACTTTGTTCACAAAAATACATGGACGGACGTACAGACGAGCATGTGTCTGTCTCGTTTCCTTTTGCCTCGAGGGTATAAAAATCCACAACTAGAGGGTATAAAAATCCACACCTATTTTCCTCATGATAAGGATCAAAATTAAATTTTAAAAAATCCAACTCTTATTTAAAACTTCGAAATAATATATATTTTTTTAAATCTCCACACCTTCTAAAAATAAGTATACCCCACACAACTATGTTGTCAGGGTATTATAGCTTTGTGCAGCTCCAAGAGTTTGTAACGCCGCGAAATATTGGTCCTAGACCCACCTTTAAGCATACCGATAGTCATATCTCGACTAGCTGAGTCGATCTACACATGTGTGTCCGTCCGTCTGTCCATTATATTTTGTAAACACGATACAGGCCACAGTTATAGACCAATCTTCCCGAAATTTTGCATGTATGATGGGTTCTGCCCAATGAAGACCCCTATTGTTTTTGGTAAAGATCGGTTAATATCTAGGGGATGAAATGGACCAAATACTTAATTTTTATCGCGAATTTTTACATAGAGAAGGGGATCGGGCCAAAGAATAAGCATGCCTGTTTCGATAAGGATCGGTCAATATTTAGCAGGTCAAATGGACCCTGATTTTTGTGTGAAAAATTACAAAATTTGTATTCTATAGCGTATAGATTCACACCTGAAGGACACAGACCCGCAAAGTTATTGGTATATCCAAGGGCAGTGGTTGGCCTTTAAAATGATACCAATTATATGGTCGTATGTACTCAGATGTGGGAGTTACACTTAAACATTTACAGGTGCTTAAGTATTCAGAAATTATTTAGTAAGCCTTTACCACACTAGAGGGCGGAAATATAGCGCGGATCGCTTTAAAATGTTCCATGAAGTTCCAGTTATGGTCAAGGATAACGCCTATAATTTTCGGTGACGACCAGATAATTATATTGTGATGAAGTGGACCGAAAACTTATTTTTTTTTTGTGTTTTTTCGAGTCGATCTATAGGCTCCAATGGGAATAAGGGTTGGGCTGTACTGAACATTAGTAATAATTGTCGGTCTCTAGTTGGTCCAGATCGTTCAACTATCGCGAAATATTGCCCAAGATCGAAATATAAATCTACAGAAAGTTAGTTTTTCGTGGAAGTTATGTAGGGTATCATGGTCGGCCCCGTCCGACTATACTGCTCCGCTCACTTGTTTTAAAATATGTTTCCAAATTTCCTCTAGGTTTGGTCTATCTTAGAATTCCTTCTAAAGGTTATCTACCGAACATTCCTCCATCCTTCATTCCTTCCTCCCTTCCGTAAAATGTCATTCCATTACACCCCACCAACTGTGGCCAATCATCAATACTGGTTTATTTCTTGTGAAGGCCTGGGAAATCCCCCTTCGAAAGAAACATTCATGCCGCCGTGGTGGCGGTCGATCCCCCCAAGACAAAAAAAGAACAACAACAGTAACAAACATATTTATACTGTCTTCCGATTGTCACCTCTCTGGCCAATGTGCATTGTAGCACCAGCTCTTGGCCTGGCTGGCTCTCATAAGCCATAATAACTATTGACTTTATTTTTTTTCATTTTGGGCCCAATTCAAAACAGTTAACACAGTAAACCAGTTGGCAACCTTGGACGTTTTTTTTTAATAGCGCGGCAAAAAATAATTACTGTTGTTGTTGCTGTAAATTGTTTATGAACAAAAATAAAATTGTTTAAGTCGAAATAACGTTAAATGTTGTAATAGCAGCCAACCAAACAACCTACCAACCGAACAACAGGTTATACCCGGGGTTGGCCTGCCTATCAGCCGTCTCAGCGTTGTTTGGCCGGTTCAATGCGTTCGCTTTATGGCCGAACGTTTAAAACGATGATTGTTTTTTGTCATTCATTTTTTGGCGGTAATAAGAAGCAGCAAATTCATTTATTTTTAATAAATAAATGGTAATTTGGGAATAATTTTGAAAGGGGAAAGGGAAGTTTTTTTTTAAATTTTTAAAAATTACTAAAAAATTATTATTTTGACCCATAACCTGAATTACCCAAAATTCATAGAATGTTAACATTTTTCCTAAAAGAGTTGATATTTTTGGACGGTTGAATTATCATTTTACTAGCTGAATACATATTATTGACCCCATATACAATATTTGATGGGTTTTAATAGGTTTTTAAGTTAAGAAAATAATTTTTGAATATTGCTGAATTGGAAAATGCTTGGCTGAATTGATTTTTAATATAGCTGAATAACAATTTTAAAGCACATATTCAATAAAAATTGGTTTTACCCTAGTTTAATTACATCAAATCATAGAAAACATGCAATTTTTTGCAAAAAAAAAAAAAAAAAAAATTAGCTGAATTATAATATTTTGCAGCTGAATTAACATTTTTAGTAGCTGAATAAACATTTTTGACATCACATAGTTATTTAAAGGCTTTTTATAGGCTTATAGGTGCAGAAAACTTATTTTAAATATAAGAAAAACTTTGCTGAATTGTTTGTTGTACAGCGGAATATCAATTTTAAAAGCAAATTATCAATAAAAATTTATCATACATTAATTTTTGTCGTATTAAATCATAGAATTTAATAAAATTTTATTGAAAAAAAATTGCTGAATTTAAAATTTTGCAGCTGAATACACATTTTAGTAGCTGAATATACATTATCGATACAAAATAAATTATTTTTGACATCATGTTTTATAGCCAAGAAAATTATTTTAAAATATTGCTGAATATGAAAATACTTTGCTGAATTACTTTTTCTAAAGCTGAATAGTAGTTTGAACATAATTTTGAACAAAAATAATTTTGAAAATAATTTATTTAAATTAAATCAACAAAACTCATAGAATATATGCCATTTTATTGCAAAAAAAAAATATTTAATTAATATTTTGCAGCTGAATTAACATTTTTAGTAGCTGAATAGCAATTTCAATGCAATTTATCAATAAAAATTTCTCATAAATTAATTTTTATTGTAGTAAATCATAAAATTTAATACAATTGTATTGAAAAAAAATTTGCTGAATTTAAAATGTTGCAGCTAAATACACATTTTAGCAGCTGAATACACATTTTAGTAGCTGAATATACATTATCGATACAAAATAAATTATTTTATGACCTTTCATATGTTTTATAGCCAAGAAACGTATTTTAAAATATTGCTGAATATGGAAATACTTTGCTGAATTAATTTTCCTAAAGCTGATTAGTAATTTTTAAAATAATTTTGAACGAAAAAAAAAATTTAAATAATTTATTTAAATTAAATCATTAAATTTATGCAATTTTATTGCAAAAATAATTTTGCTGAATTGGGATTTTTGCAGCTGAATTAAATAATTTGTAGTTGAATAATCATTTTTGATCCACATGAAAGTATTTGAAAGCATCATATATGTTTATAGTTCACGAAAACCTTATTAAAACCTTGCTGAATAATAGACCAATTTGCTGAATCGTTTTTGGTGGAGCTGAATTGCAATTTGAACTAAAATTTTGAACAAAAATTATTTTCAAATTAATAAAAGTTATTTTAAATAATAAAATCTATACATTTTTATAAGAAAATGGCTAGCTGAATTGAAATTTTTGCAGCTGAATTCCATTATTTGTAGCTGAATAATAATTTTTGATCCAAAATGTTACTATTTAATAGCCTCGAATATGTATTCATGCCAGAAATTGCATAAAATCTTTGCTGAATAAGAAAATATCTAGCCGAATTGTTTTTCTGTGTAGCTGAATAACAATTTTAAGCACAATTTTGAATGACAATTGTATCTAATTAAATATAATGGAATAAAATCTTATAATATGTATAATTTTATATATAAAAAATTACACTTTAATTACACTTTAATTCCAGTTTTAGTGGCTGAATAATCACTTTTGATCCCAAATTAAATATTTTATAGCCTCACATATTTATTATTTTAAGAAACCCTTATTAAAATATTGCTGAATAGCATACTGCCTAGCTGAATTGGGTTTTTGTGTAGCTGAATTTCATTTTTAAATAAAATGTGAAAAAAATTACTGAATATTAATGTTATGACATAAAAACTTAAATTATATGCAATTCTATATTAAAAAAATTAGCTGAATTTAAATTTTGGTAGCTGAATGTATTTATGTGTAGCTGAATAACATTTGAAAACATAAAATTGTATGTAATATTTGTAACGACTTCAGTTATTGGCATTAAATCGAAATATGTAGCTGAATTGGTAAATTCGTTGCTGAATAACATTTTATGCAGCTGAATATCATTAAAAGCTTCAATTATTGTTTTTAAATATATCAAAATCTAAAGCTAAATGGAAAAATTCGTTGCTGAATGACATTATATGCAGCTGAATATCATTTAAAATGAGACAGTATGTGGTAAATGTGCCCAAAATTGAAATAAATTGACTCAAAATTCTTTTAAACGATATAAAATCTTAAATTATATGCAATTTTATATCAAAAAATTTAGCGGAATTTGAATTTTTGCAGCTGAATGCATATTTATGTAGCTGAATACCGTTTAAAACATAAAATTGAATGTAATATGTGTAACCACTTCAATTATTGGCATTAAATATAACGATATATTTTGCTGAATAAAAAAATCCCTGCTGAATTAAATTTTACACAGCTGAATATCATTAAAAATTAAAGAGTATGTGATTGATGTCACCTAAATTGAATAGAAATAACTTAAAATTAATTTTATGACATAAAATCTTAAAATATATGAAATATTATATAAAAAACAATTAGCTGAATTAGAATTTTGGCGGTTGAATTTATTTTTTTAGTAGCTAAATTACATTTAAAAATAAAAAATTGGTTGTAATATGTGTAACCACTTCAATTATTGACATTAAATATCCCAATATGTGTTGCTGAATAAGAAAAATGCATTGCTGAATAAGATTTTATGCAGCTGATTATTATTAAAAATTAAAGGATATGTGATAAATGTTCTCTGAATTGAAAAAAGTAACTCAAAAATTATTTAACGGCATAAAATAATAAAATATATGAATTTGTTTACGAAAAAATTTTGCTGAATTTGAGATTTTGCAGCTGAATTAATATTTTAGTAGCTAAATTACATTTTAAAATAAAAAATTGGTTGTAGTATGTGTAACCACTTCAATTATTGACATTAAATATCCCAATGTGTGTTGCTGAATAAGAAAAATACCCTGCTGAATTAGATTTTAGACAGCTGAATATGGTTAAAAATTAAAGGATATATGATTAATGTGCTCTGAATTGAAAAAAAATAACTCAAAAATTATTTAACGGCATAAAATAATAAAATATATGAATTTGTTTACGAAAAAAATTAGCTGAATTTGAGATTTTGCAGCTGAATTATTTTTTTAGTAGCTGAATTACATTTTAAAATAACAAATTGGTTGAAATATGTGTAACGACTTCAATTATTGACAATAAATATGCCAATATGTGTTGCTGAATAAGAAAAATACCCTGCTGAATTAGATTTTAGACAGCTGAATATCAATAAAAATGAAAGGGCTATGTGATAAATGTGCTCTGAATTGAAAATAATAAAATATATGAATTTGTTTACGAAAAATTTTTGCTGTATTTGAGATTTTGCAGCTGAATTTATTTTTTAGTAGCTAAATTACATTTTAAAATAAAAAATTGGTTGTAATATGTGTAACGACTTTAATTATTGACATTAAATATGCTAATATGTGTTGCTGAATAAGACAAATATCCTGTTGAATTAGATTTTATGCAGCTGAATGTCAATAAAAATTAAAGGGCTATGTGATAAATGTGCCCTAAATGGAAAAAAATACGCAAAATTTATTTGACGACATAGATTTAAAAAAAAAATCCACGCCTCTTCTATGAACCCAAAAAATTTTTGTTTAAATGGTTACAAATTTAAATGCTTTAAATTGAGGTTAATTAGATTTTCTATATTTGTTTATGACTATTATTTTCTTTGTTGTTGTTGTTGTAACCATATGTGCTGTTGCGGGTCATATTAACCAATTGTTTTAAATACTGTCTTCAAAGGTCATCTACGTGCATACACACACACATGTGTGTCTGTGGCTTAAATACATTTCAAATATAGTGATGATTAAGACCAAACTTGTTGTTGTTGTTTTTGCCTAATCAAATGTTGTTGTAAAGTTATGGCTGGCTGCATTGTCTCGGCCTAGACATTTTGTGTTTCTAAAATTTTTTTTGTAAATTTTTTGATTTTTTTTTTAATTCCAAACTACAGGCTGTTGACATTTTATTTTTTGTCATTGTTTTTGTTGTTTTAATTTTTTTGTCATTGTTATTATTTTTGTTGTTATTTCTGCTGTAATATGTCATTAACTTTGATCGTCATCTTTAAGACCACAGCGAACAATGAGAAATAACCCATCATCGCGATTTTTTGTTGTTTTTATTTACCTGTTGACACATAACTCATATTTCATTGACAGTTCATTGTTAAAATGACAGTTAAAATATTAACTGTGTTTACAAGCAAATAAATACACTCACACACACACATACACACCCAGAGAGTGATTTAAGTACCCACAATTTTGTTTTGTTTATTATTTGTCCTTCCTGGTGTGATGAATTTCTGTGCTAATAAAAAAAATTATAAATTTCGAAGGTTTTTTAAACAAAATGAAGGTTTATCATAAAAAAATGGGATGCAATTTTATTTTGTAGAAAAAAAAAATTTGATGCTGAATTGATGCATGTGGTGTGATCAATGTCAAAATAACACTTGAAACAGATCATAAAGACTTTATTTTATACAAAATAAAGTCATCAATTTCCTATTCAGCTGTCAAAAATTGTAATTCAGCCAAGTTTTAGGCAATTCAGCCAAGCTTACAGCTAATCAGCAGCACGCAAAATGATTTTAGGGTATATTTTTCGTATACCCTTTACTTTTTAATGATATTCAGCTGCATAAAATCTTATTCAGCAAGGCATTTTGCTATGCAGCAACACATATTGGGATATTTAATGAACATATATGAAATTTTTGCAAAGTTTAATAAAATTCTTGGATAATAAAATGTTATTCAGCCGCAAAAATTCTAATTCAGCTAATTTTTTAAAATAAAAATTGCATATATTGTATTATTTTATGCCGATAAATTAATTTTGAGTCAATTTAGAGCACATTTATCACATATCCTTTCAATTTTATTGCTATTCAGCTGCATAAAATCTTATTCAGCAAGGTATTTTTCTTATTCAGCAATAATTGAAGTCCTTACACACTTTACATCCAATTTGTTATTGTAAAGTGTTATTCAGCTACTGAAAAATTAATTCAGCTGCAAAATATCAAATTCAGCTAAATTTTTTCACATACACTGTTATATATTTTATCATATTACGCCGTTAAATTAATTCTGAGTCATTTATTTTCAATTTAGTGCACGTTTATCACATACTCTCTCATTTTTAATTATATTCAGCTGCATAAAATGTAGTTCAGCAAGGTATTTTGCTATTCAGAAACATATTTTGGGATATTTAGGACCAATAATTGAAGTCTTTACACATATTACATCCAAATTGATGTTTTAAAACGTTATTCATCTACTAATAAATTAATTCAGGTGCAAAATTCAAATTCAGCTAATTTTTTTATGTAAAATTGCATATATTTTAAGATTTTATATCGTTTAAAAGAATTTTGAGTCAATTTATTTCAATTTTGGGAACATTTACCACATACCCTCTCATTTTAAATGATATTCAGCTGCATAAAATGTCATTCAGCAAGGAATTTTCCTACTCAACTACAGATTTTGAGATATTTAAAAACAATAATTGAAGTTTTTACACATATTGCATACAGTTTGTTGTTTTAAAATGCAATTCAGCTACTAATAAATGAATTCAACTGCAAAAATTCTAATTCAGCTAAATTAAATTAATTTTGCGTTAATATTTTTTCACTTTTAATGATATTCAGCTGCATAAAATGTTATTCAGCAACGAAATTTCCAATTCAGCTACATATTTCGAGATATTTAATTGCAATAATTTAAGTCGTTACACATATTACATACAATTTCTCAAATTTTTGTGTAATAAAAATGTTGTTGAATATCTCGAAAATTTGTAAAGATATGGCAACCTCGCGTACATATCATTTACAAATAGAGGTCTTAGCTTTCAAATTCAATTATAATTATGAATTTATTTCGATTTATTACAAAGTTATTGTCCCTAGAACCTGATGACGCAAAAATACCCTCATTATTTGTACGAATGTTTTGTGGGCCATAACTTGAGTATTTATTGGAATATTTTGACAAAACTTGCAGATATCGAAGAGAAGATATTCCAATCTCCAAATAAATCGAAATTAGGAAAATAATTGAGGTATTTAAAAAGTTATCCTTCCTAGAACATGATTACGACTTTTTTCTAAATTCATGTAATAAAGTTTTTTGGTAAATATCTTGGAAAATTTGTTACGATATGGCAACCTCGCGTGCATGGATTCGAATAATAGATCGGTTGGCTATCAAAATCAATTGAAATTATGAATTTATTTGGATTTCTTACTAAGTTATGGTCAATAGAAAACGATTACGCAAAAATGGCTGAATCCTTAAAAATTCTTGCACGAATATTTTGTGGGCTATAACTCGAGTATTTCTTGGAATATTTTCACGAAACTTGCAGATAACGCAGAGGAGATATTGTGAGCTCTATAAAAATTGAAATCATGAAAATATTTGGAATACTTACAAAGTTATGATACCTAGAATACGATTACCCAAAAATAATCGACTCTTTAAAAATTCTTGCATAATAATTTTTTGGCTATATATCTCGAGAAATTTCTTGGAATATTTGGCAACGAAATTTGCAGATATTTGAAAAGGAGATATTGGCTTTCAAAATCAATCAAAATTATAAATATTTTTGAATTTCCGAAAAAAATCCCAATAGAAAACGATTACGCAAAAATACCCCCATTTTCCAAAAATTCTTGCACGAATGTTTTGTGGGCTATAACTTGAGTATTTATTGGAATATTTTGACGAAACTTGCAGATAACGCAGAGGAGATATTGTGAGCTCAATAACAATTGAAATCATGAAAATATTTGGAATACTTACAAAGTTATGATACCTAGAATACGTTTACCCAAAAATAATCGACTCTTTCAAAATTCTTGCACGAATGATTTGTGGGCTATAACTTGAGTATTTCTTGGAATATTTTGACGAAACTTGCAGATAACGCAGAGGAGATATTGTAGTCTTGAAATCAATCAAAATTATAAATATTTTTGGGACACTTAAGAAAAAAATCCTCCTTAGAATCTCATAACGCAAAAATACCCCCATTTTCCAAAATTTCTTGCACGAATGTTTTGTGGGCTATAACTTGAGTATTTCTTGGAATATTTTGACGAAACTTGCAGATAACGCAGAGGAGATATTGTGAGCTCAATAACAATTGAAATCATGAAAATATTTGGAATACTTAAAAACCTATCCGTCTTAAAACCCGATTACGCAAAAATTCCCGACTTTTCCTAAATTCATGTAATAAAGTTTTTGGTGAATATCTCAGAAATTTGTTACGATATGGTAACCTCGCGTGCATGAATTTGAAAGATAGATCAGTTGGCTTTCAAAATCATATAAAATCGTAGTTATATTTGGTGTTATTACAAAGTTATGGGTCTTAAAACACTATTACCAAAAAAAACCCGACTCTCTCAAAATTCTTGCACGAATAATTTTTGGGGTATAACTTGGGTATTTGTTACGATATGGCAACCCCGCTTATCACAATTTGAAAAATAGATGTATTGGCTTTCAAAATCAATTGAAATTATGAATTTTTTTGGATTTCTTACAAAGTTATGGTCAATAGAAAACGATTACGCAAAAATACCCTCATTATTGTAAATTCTTGCACGAATAATTTTTGGGCTATAACTCGAGTATTTCTTGGAATATTTTGACAAAACTTTCAGATATTTAAGATGAGATATTGAGAGCTCAATAAAAATTGAAATCAAGAAAATATTTGGAATACTTACAAAGTTATGATACTTAGAATACGTTTACCCAAAAATAATCGAATCTTTCGAAATTCTTGCACGAATGATTTTTGGGTTATAACTCGAGTATTTCTTGGAATATTTTGATAAAACTTGCTTGGTATTTAAGAGGAGATATAGTAGGCTCTATAACAATTGAAATCATAAAAATATTTGGAATACTTACAAAGTTATCCCCCTTAGAACTTGCTTACGCAAAAATACCTGATATTTTCAAATCTCTTGCGCCAATGATTATTGGGCTATAACTTGAGTATTTCGAGGAATATTTTGACGAAATTTTTCAGATATCTAAGAGGAGATATTGTAGCCTCTAAAAAAATTAAAATATAAAAATATTTGCAATATTCAAAAAATTATTTTTCCTAGAGAACTCGATTTCCCAAAACATTTTTTCAAAATTTTTGCGCACATGATTATTGGCCTGTAACTTGGCTATTTCTTGAAATATTTTACCCAAATTTACAGAGAATGTAGAGGAGATATAGAAGTCTAAAAATCACTTTTGTTGAATACCAAAAAATTGCTTTGAAATAAAAATATGAACCCTTGAATTGCTTGCAAGGCAAAATATCCCTCTCTGCTGAGTGGAGAATACAAATTCCGATATTTCATTAACATAAACTATATATATGTACACAATGAATTATTCTATTCCTTATTTGTAGAATGCCAAGCATTTTGCTTCTGTGTGGGGTGATTTGTTGTTGTATTTTTTTCTCCTCCATTGTCTTCTTATTTTCCATAATAATAAAAAAATAAATAATTGACGGATCAAACTATGTGATATGCTCTTGAATTTTAAATTGATTTCGTTTTAAATTATTTTTTTTTTTTTTATAGCTACGCATTTCTATGGCAATAACAACAACAACAACAAAAGGAACCTAAGAAGATCATAAAAAGGGGAACCCGCCAAGAAAGAAAAAATAAAAACGAGACGAAACTAAATTTTTATGCGCAGCGTTTAGCCACACAAGCAAGCCGGATTGAAAGTTGTAGCAGAAGAACAGAGAACAGCGGGACGTGTATGAGAAGAGAAGATCGATTCCGGGAACATTAGAATTTTTTATCTATGGATCAAAAAATTAAATGAAATCGTAGAACAAGTAACGAAGTTGAAGCCTTGAGTCCCCCCGCTTAACATAAAAAACAACCTGGACGATTAAGGGACCCAGGCGGCTTTGGAGATAATATTTTTAACTAACATTTGAAAACTATAACAGCAGCAGAACGTACGAACGATAGAGCTACGATAACCCTCCACACCTCCCCACCTTTCCCCCTCAGCCAACTAATTGATTCACAAACAAATAAACGACCACGAAAATGTCGGCGGCCGTCGAAGTACGAAATGGCTACAAATATTATGGCAGCAAATCAAAGCCGAAAATTATACTCAACTATTTGAATATGAATGTCCAGCGTGGTTCCATGTGAGTAGAATATTTAAAAGAAGAAAAAAAACCGTAGTCCACACTTGTCTTGAAAATACGCCAAAAGAATTTTAAACAAGGTCGTCCGAAAACAAAAAATCAGTTTCATTTTCTATATTCATGTTCTACAACAACAAAAAATAACATAACCATTTGTTGTTGTCTCTCGATTTTTAGCTATGGCCTATTGGGTGCCTCTGGATGCGGTAAGACCACCCTCCTCTCATGTATTGTGGGCCAACGTCAATTCAATAGCGGTGATGTAAGGGTATTGGGTCTTAAACCTGGTGCACCGGGTAGTGGTATACCCGGGTCAAGGATTGGTTATATGCCTCAGGTAAAGTTTTGAAAATTCCCTCAACAAATTGCTTCAAAAATTAACCCTTCTCTCTCCCTCCCAGGAAATTGCCTTGGTCGAAGAAATGACCGTCAAAGAGACCGTCTATTATTTCGGTCGAATTTATGGCATGAAAGACGATAAGATTCGTGAGAAATTTAAAATTTTACGTGATCTGTTGCAACTGCCCCCGGCCACACAATTGGTAAAGAAATGCAGTGGTGGCCAACAGCGGCGTGTTTCATTCGCATGTGCCATGATCCACGATCCGGAATTGTTGATATTGGATGAACCGACCGTTGGATTGGATCCAATGCTGAGAGAAAAGTAAGTTCGAAAGAGATTTTTTTTCTAAAAATTAAAGGTTTTATGTTATTAACAGAGTTATGTTAAGTTAACAGAGGGGTCCAAAAATCACATAACTGGTTAGGAGAGGTTCAAATGGGCCGAGAATTTTATATTTGAGATCTTTTGTCACAAAATCGAAGAAAAATGTTAACAGAGGGTGCCGGAAATTGATTTTCGTTATTGCAGGGTAATTAAATTCGGAATTTTGCTATAATTTGACATTTTTTTGAAAAAATGTTTTTAACAGAATGGTAAATGTTATTAACAGAGCTCTGTTGAGTTAACAGAGGGTCTAGAAAATTGATTCCCATTCTTGTAGGATAGCTTTATTATGGATTTCCCCAAAATTTGACATTTCTAAGAACAAAATGTCATTAACAGATTGTAAAATGTTATTAACAGAGCTCTGTTAAGTTAACAGAGGGACCCGAAAATTCCTGTTCGTTATTGTAGAGTAGTTTAATTGAGGATTTCCCCCAAAATTTTACATTTTTGCAAAAAATGTTATTAACATAATGTAAAATGTTATTAACAGAGCCCTGTTAAGTTAACAGAGGGTCCCGAAAATTAATTTACGTTATTGTAGAGTAGTTCAATTGCGGATTTCCCCTCAAATTTGAATTTTTTTGCAAAAAATGTTAACATAATGTAAAATGTTATTAACAGAGCTCTGTTAAGTTAACAGAGGGACCCGAAAATTGATTTTTGTTATTGCAGGGTAGTTTAATTGCAGATTTTTACCAATTTTAGATATTTTTTAGAAAAAATGTTATTAACAGAATGACAAATGTTATTATCAGAGTTATGTTAAGTTAACAGAGGGACGCGAAAATCCTTTTTCGTTATTGTAGAGTAGTTTAATTGCGGATTTCCCCCAAAAATTGACATTTTTTGCAAAAAATTTTATTAACATAATGTAAAATGTTATTAACAGAGCTCTGTTAAGTTAACAGAGGGTCGCGAAATTTGATTTTTGTTATTGCAGGGAGTTTAATTGAGGATTTCCTCCAAATTTGAAATTTTTTACAAAAAAATGTTATTAATATAATGTAAAATGTTATTAACAGAGCTCTGTTAAGTTAACAGAGGAACCCGAAAATTCATTTTCGTTATTGTAGAGTAGTTTAATTGCGGATTTCCCCCAAAATTTGACATTTTTTGCAAAAAAAATGTTATTAACATAATGTAAAATGTTATTAACAGAGCTCTGTGAAGTTAACAGAGGGGCTAGAAAATTGATTTTTGTTATTGCAGGGTAGTTTAATTGCGGATTTCCCCTCAAATTTGATATTTTTTGCAAAAAATGTTATTAACATAATGTAAAATGTTATTAACAGAGCCCTGTTAAGTTAACAGAAGCGCCCGAAAATTAATTTTCGTTATTGTAGAGCAGTTTAATTGCGGATTTTCCCCAAATTTGATATTTTTTGCAAAAAATGTTATTAACATAATGTAAAATGTTATTAACAGAGCTCTGCTAAGTTAACAGAGGGACCCGAAAATTCATTTTTGTTATTGTAGCGTAGTTTAATTGAGGATTTTTTAATCATTTTAATTTTTTTTAGAACAAATGTTAATAACTGAATGGCTAATGTTATTAACAGAGTTATGTTAAGTTAACAGAGGGACCCGAAATTGATTTTAGTTCTTGTACGTAGTTTAGTTGAGGATTTTTTACTAATTTTAAAATTTTTTAGAAAAAATGTTAATAACAGAATGGTAAATGTTATTAACAGAGCTCTGTTAAGTTAACAGAGGGTCCTGAAAATTCCTGTTCGTTATTGTAGAGTAGTTTAATTGAGGATTTCCCCCAAAATTTGACATGTTTTGGAAAAAATGTTATTAACAGAGGGACCCGAAAATTGACTTTTGTTATTGTAGGGTAGTTTAATTGGGGATTTTTTCACTAATTTTAGATTTTTTTAGAAAAAATTTTATTAACAGAATGACAAATGTTATTAACAGAGTTATGTTAAGTTAACAGAGGGACCCGAAATTGATTTCAGGATTTTTTGAGGATTTTTTCACTAATTTTAGATTTTTTTACAAAAAATGTTAATAAAAGAATGACAAATGTTATTAACAGAGCTCTGTTAAGTTAACAGAGGGACAACAAATTACCTCTGAGAGTTTTTAAAATGTTTAAATATGTGAAAAATAGAAAAAAATGTCATTAACAGAATCGAAAATGTTATTAACAGAGCACTGTTAAGATAACAGAGGGTCTCGAAAATTGATTTAATTGTGAATTTGTTATCTAAATTAAGTTTTTTTAATAACAGAGTGTAAAATGTTATTAACAGAATTTAATATGTTAATAACAGAGCTCTGTTAAGTTAACAGAGTGCCCAAAAATTTTGATTTTCCAAATTCCAAATCATTTAAATGTGTCGAAAATTGTCAAATTGGCGATATTTCACCTTTTATCAGAGCTAAATGTTATGAACAGAGCTCTGTTAAGTTAACAGAGAGTGACACAAAATTACTTCTGAGAGTTTTTGGATGTGAAAAAATAATCAAACTGAGAAATTTTCCATTAAATTTGAGAAAAATGTTATAACCAGAGCTCTGTTTCTAACATTATGTTATTAACAGACCTCTGTTAACTTAACAGAATTGATTAAAATGCTGATTTCTTGAACTTCATTTTCTATCAATTTATGTTAAATATGTTACAGAAAATCGAGATTATGTTATTAACAGAGCTCTGTTAACTTAACAGAATATGTGAAAGTCTACATTTCTTAAATTTAAAAGGTCGGGAATGTTTGATTAATTGCACGCCAACTTCTGCCGACTAATTAACAACCAATTGAAATAATGTTAAATTAACAGACCTCTGTTAACTTAACAGAATTTTCCTATATGCCAATTTCTTGAATTTTTAAAGCCAGCATGGAATGGGAGGAAGTATACTATACATTTTTAAAGAAATTCAAGATTATGTTAATAACAGAGTTCTGTTAAAATGTTAACAGTACTCTGTTAACTTAACAGAGATCACAAATTATTGAATATTCCAAGAAAATCTACTAAATATGTGGTAAAAAATTGCCTAGTGGATAAAAATCTAAATTATGTTATTAACATAACTCTTTTAACTTAACAGAGTTCGCAAAAAATGTATATTTCTTTACTTTTAAATATCCGATAAAGTTAGGAAATCATACAATATGAATTTATGTTGACATTTTTTCCAAAAATCGTAATTATGTTAATAACAGAGCTCTGTTAACTTAACAGAGTTTAGAAAAAAAATAAATTTCTTCAATTTAAAAGCCAATTAATGTGTGGAGAAGCGAAAAAAAAATTTTCAAAAATTGAAGCTATGTTATTAACAGAGGTCTGTTAAAAATGTTAACAGAGTTCAAAATTTCCCAAATTATGGAAATAAATCCAAAAATTTAATACTTTAGAGGGTGTGAAAAGCATCAAGTCATTTTTACAAACCATGCCATTAACCGAAGTCTATTAACACTTCGAGAAGCAGTTCTGTTATTAACAGAGTTATGTAAATTCATGGAGAAGAGCTCTGTTATGAGAATATTTACGAAAAAATACGAAAATTTAATACTTTAGAGGGTGTGGAGGACATCAATGTCATTTTTACAAACCATGTTATTAACAGAGATCTGTTAATACTTCGAGATAGAACTCTGTTATTAACAGAGTTATGTAAATCCTTGAGAGAGGAGCTCTGTTATCGTAATATTTACCTGAAAATAAAAGAAAAAATATAAAATTTGGTTAGAATTCAAATTATCATCATATTCTTGTTGTTGTCTTTTCAGAATCTGGGAATTCCTGGTGGAGACGACCAGAAATAGTAAAATGGCTGTGATTATAACGACACATTATATCGAGGAGGCTAAACAAGCCAATTGTGTAAGTAACAAACTTTCAATACTTCGAAGAGAACTTCTTCACAAAAATAATTTTCTTTTCCTAGATCGGTCTCATGCGCAAAGGTGTGCTATTGGCCGAAGATACACCGGAAAATATAATGCTACGCTTCGAGGTGAATTCCATTGAGGATGCCTTTCTGATATTGAGTCAAAAGCAGGGTGATAATGATGTCATTGAGGCATCATTGGCCCAGTTACCTTCCCAACAGCAGCATCATCATAACAGCAACGCAATTTGTAATGGTGTTGAGGTTATCGATGCCTCGTCGATTATGCAGCCCACAGAGAAGTCGATGAGTGAGAAGCCTCCACAACAAATCGAAGAGGAAGATAATGATAATACGAAAAAGTGTTTCTTCACCACGAAGGGTCGCATCAAGGCGCTGATGACGAAAAATTTTGTACAACTTTTTAGACAGCCCTCGTAAGTTTTGGAAGAAGAAGATTTTTTTCTAAGAGGTATCCTAGCAACTGATCTCTTCTTTTGGTTCTCTTTTTTGCAGAGGAATTATTTTCATGTTACTCTTTCCCATCATTCAACTGTCCTGTTTCTATATGGCCGTCGGCAAGACACCCACAAATCTCAAGATTGGTATTGTCAATGATGAGGTGCGCCAATGGGAATCGTGCTATAACCCTGATTTGATAACGGTGACCCCAGCGAATGATACCTGCTATTTTAGTAATTTATCATGTCGCTATATAACGGGGCTGGAGGGGTCAGATCACCTGCATAGGGTGAGTACATAAATTGTTGGGATTTTTTTAGAAAGAAAAAATGATAAAAAATATATATTTCTTTTCAGGTATTTTATTCCAACCTGGAGGAGGCCCATCGTGATGCCAAAAAGGCCAAAATTCTGGGTTATGTCTATTTTGCCCGTAACTTTTCCACTTCTATGCAGACATTCTTAGAAGATGGACGCTATGCCGAAGATGATGCCATTGATAATTCTCAGGTTACGGTGCATTTAGATAATACGGGTAAGGGGAAAATTCCGTTCGATCCCGCTCCAAACTGAATTTAATTTCGAATTTTTTTGACTCGGTTTCAGATCGCCAAATCTCCTACTATTTGGAAAGGAAATTGCGTGAAGTATATGGCAGCTTCATTAAGGAGGTCGTCAGCGATTGTAATTATTCTCCCAGCCTGGCTTCGATCCCGGTGAATATGCAAGAACCCATTTATGGTACTGAGGATATGGAATTCCAGCGCTATGTGGCACCTGGGGTTGTAATGACGTAAGTAATAAAATTAAATATTTTTGAAAAAAATTTTAAAGGCCTCCAAGTACGGATTTTGAGGTCTGCGAAGAGAGAGAGAGAGAATTTAAAGGCCTCAAAGTACAGATTAAAAAAAAAATAATTTAAAGAATTTTTTACAGAATTTAAAGAATTCTTTCCAATTTTTATTTTTCCCTTCTTTCCAGCATGGTCTTCTTCTTGGCCACCTTGATGACCGCTTCCGTTTTCATTGAGGAGCGTTTGGATGGTGTTTGGGATCGCACCCTGGTGGCCGGTGTTTCGGCCATACAAATGTTGTGGGCCCATTTGTTGACCCAATTCATTATCATGGTGGCGCAGAGCATTGAAGTAATCGTCTATATTGGTTTAGTGTTTGACACCTATAATAAGGGCGATACGACAACGCTGATATTTTTATTGACATTGACCTCGTTTTGTGGCATGTTGTTTGGTAAGAAAATTACACAAAAAAAAATTGTGTAAACGGAGGTGTTAATTTGTGAAGAGAGAGAAAAATTTATTTAAAAAAAATCTTTTTTTAGGTTTGCTGATATCGGTCTATTGTAAATCGCATACAGAGGCAAATTTCGTGGCCACTGGAGCTTTCTACCCCATGATTATTTTGTGTGGTATGTAGAGGAGATCAAACTTTGCCTCAATATTGCATTTAAAAATTTTTATTTCCTTTCTACAGGTCTCTTGTGGCCCCTGGAAGGCATGCCCAAGGCCTTGCAGGACGTGGTATTATATTTCCCCTTTACATTGCCCTCAATATCGGCCCGTAATATCCTCGAGAAAGGTTGGGATATTACCAATGGCAAGGTATATGGTGGCTTTTTGGTCATGGCTGCCTGGATTGTAATTTTCTTTACGCTGTGTATGGTGGGTCTGAAACGTAAGGCGTAAGCAGAGAATTTAGGTTTAGCTATTCTTTTTAATTTAAAAAAAAAAGTATTTCGCAAAATTTTTTTACGTCAAGTCTCGCATAGATTATCATCTCTCACAGAAGAATTAAAACATCATGACATAAAATATTTATTATTTTTATAAAACAATCATTTAAAATATGTAGACACAGTTAATAGATATCACAAAAGCTCACAAAATATTTCAGAAAAGTAAATTTTTCCCATTGAAAAAAATTTTCCTCATTGACATTCCCTTGAATCCATTTTCAAATCATTCATAAATTTCATTCATTCCATATTTTATTTAATTTTCTATAATTATTTCTTGTCTCAAAATGGTTACCAGTAAAAATCTAAATATTTAATATTTAAAAACAAATATCCGCCCTTTAATATTTATATAATATTTTTTTGTATATTATTTGTTTTAAATCAAGTGAAATTAGTTTTAATTTATAAAAAAACGGAAGGTTAATTGGAAGCCGAAATGAAAAAAATAATTAAAAAGTACTCAGTACTCCCTACTTATCCCTACTCCACACTCCCAACTGATACCTACTCAACACTCCCAACTGATAGCTACTCAACACTCCCAAGTGATACCTACACCACACTCCCAACTGATACCTATTCCATACTTCCTACTTATCCCTACTCCACACTTCCAACTTATCCCTATTCTACACTCCCAACTGATACCTACTCTATACTCCCTATTGTTGCCTACTTTACGGCATGCAAATTAAGGTTGTACCCAATACATAAATCCTACTCCTACTAAAATCTACATTGGGATGTCTACTCCATTCTCCCTTCATATCGCTACTCCATTCTCCCCATAGATACCTACTCCATTCTCCCAAGTGATCCCTACTCCAAAACATGGCTTTCCCATTGACTTTCCTTCCGAATTTTTTCCTCTTCCTTTTCTTATCCTTTTCTTTTTGTATATTTTTTTTAGTTTAGTTTAATTAAATTTTTCTATACCTTCTTTTAAATATTAATTTATAATTATATTTCTAAAAAAATTTTTTTTGTAAAGGTTTTGTAATCATAGTCTAGGTCTAAGTTACAAATAATTGTAGTTTAGCTATTAGTTAAAATTATTATTTTTAAATATATAATATTTTTGTAATTTGTACGAAAGAGTTTAAGCCAAAAAAAGCAAATGTAATTTCTTTTATATTGAAAAATAATAAATTTTTATGACAATTGAAAATAATGTGGCAATATTTATTTAAGAAAGCCTTAAAGTAGGCAATGGAAAAGGGTTACAAATCATCAAACCAAAAAAAAATTATAAACAAATTGGCAACGCAAAGGTGTTGCCAATGGAAAAAATCTACTCTTAGGCTGTAGACCCTTGAAAAAAAATATTTAAAAAATCCAGGCCTTAGCTAGGCCTTAGAAAAAATTATTTAAAAAACTACGCTTTAGCTAAGCCTTAGAAAAAATATTTAAAAAATCCACGCCTTAGATAGGAAAAAATTATTTAAAAAATCCACGCCTTAGATAGGACTCAGAAAAAAATTATTTAAAATATCCACGCCTTAGATAGGACTCAGAAAAAATTATTTAAAAAATCTACGCCTTAGCTAGGCCTTAGAAAAAATTATTTAAAACATCTACGGCTTGTGTATACTTGTTGAAATTATTTTCTAAAGTTCGGGCGATGTCCACAGGAATTAAAACACACTTTTGTATTCGGGGGGTTTTCAAACTTTATTTACACAAACTTCAAACTTTTATTTACAGGACTCGGTACTTTTACACTTATGACCACACTTTAGCAATAGAGCTTATACTTCACAACTGAGACATCGTTCTGTGATCACAACTTCTTTTATTTACTCGTTACATGTTCTAAATAATTCTATTCCAGATAATTCTTATTCTAGAGTATTTTGATGATTACTTATGTCAATAAACATCTCTATTCAATCAATTATTAAAAAAAAATTATTTAAAAAATCCACGCCTTAGATAGGACTCGGAAAAAATATTATTTAAAAAATCCACGGCTGATGATAGGCCTTCCCAAAAAAAATTATTTTAAAAATCCACATCTTAGATAGGCCTCAGAAAAATATGATTTAAAAAATCTACGTCTTCTTCAATTGTTTGTAGGTCATGTCATATATAAATAACTAAAAACTTGACCTTCCTTTTGAATATTTATGTATACAAATAATAATGCAACTCCTCTGCGAGATATTTATTTATGTTTACTTGACCTTGATACACATAAAAACGCCTGGAAATTTGAGAGAATAGAAAGTCTGCTGTGCTTTCAAGGTATGAGAAGTGAAGAAGCAAGACAGGAAATGAAAAATTTCCCAGACACTTGGTCGTCCAGACATACGAAAGTTTTACTTTAGTTAGATATATATATTTACACAAGTAAAACAAATGGACACACATACTAACATAAAAACTTCATAAGGCGTAATTTTTTTAAAATTTTTTCGGAGGCCTACATAAGGCGTAGATTTTTTAAATAATTTTTTCGGAGGCCTACATAAGGCGTAGATTTTTTAAATAATTTTTTCGGAGGCCTACATAAGGCGTAGATTTTTTAAATAATTTTTTCGGAGGCCTACATAAGGCGATTTTTTAAATAATTTTTTAGATTTTTTAAATAATTTTTTCGGAGGCCTACATAAGGCGTAGATTTTTTAAATAATTTTTTCGGAGGCCTACATAAGGCGTAGATTTTTTAAATAATTTTTTCGGAGGCCTACATAAGGCGTAGATTTTTTAAATAATTTTTTCGGAGGCCTACATAAGGCGTAGATTTTTTAAATAATTTTTTCGGAGGCCTACATAAGGCGTAGATTTTTTTAAATAATTTTTTCGGAGGCCTACATAAGGCGTAGATTTTTTAAATAATTTTTTCGGAGGCCTACATAAGGCGTAGATTTTTTAAATAATTTTTTCGGAGGCCTACATAAGGCGTAGATTTTTTAAATAATTTTTTCGGAGGCCTACATAAGGCGTAGATTTTTTTAAATAATTTTTTCGGAGGCCTACATAAGGCGTAGATTTTTTAAATAATTTTTTCGGAGGCCTACATAAGGCGTAGATTTTTTAAATAATTTTTTCGGAGGCCTACATAAGGCGTAGATTTTTTAAATAATTTTTTCGGAGGCCTACATAAGGCGTAGATTTTTTAAATAATTTTTTCGGAGGCCTACATAAGGCGTAGAGGTCTGTCTAAGGCGTAGATTGTTTAAATAATTTTTTCGGAGGTCTGTCTAAGGCGTAGATTGTTTAAATAATTTTTTTCTAGGATCTGTCTAAGGCGTAGATTGTTTAAATAATTTTTTTCTAGGATCTGTCTAAGGCTTAGATTGTTTAAATATTTTTTTCTAGGATCTGTCTAAGGCTTAGATTGTTTAAATAATTTTTTTCTAGGATCTGTCTAAGGCGTAGATTGTTTAAATAATTTTTTTCTAGGATCTGTCTAAGGCGTAGATTGTTTAAATAATTTTTTCTAGGATCTGTCTAAGGCGTAGATTGTTTAAATAATTTTTTCTGATGCCTCTAAAATTTAGTTTTGGTCGATTTTCGAGTGCAGGGAAATCTGGCAACTCTTGTTAATCATATTGCAGTAACAGCAACAAATTGAGCATCAGAGACCACAACTTCTCTACCCTCCTCTATAGGTCTCCCAAAAAATGATATAAAAAATCTACGCCTTATATAGGTCTCCCAAAAAATGATTTAAAAAATCTAATAGGTCTCCCAAAAAATGATTTAAAAAATCTACGCCTTATATAGGTCTCCCAAAAAATGATTTAAAAAATCTACGCCTTATATAGGTCTCCCAAAAAATGATTTAAAAAATCTACGCCTTATATAGGTCTCCCAAAAAATGATTTAAAAAATCTACGCCTTATATATCTACGCCTTATATAGGTCTCCAAAAAATGATTTAAAAAATCTACGCCTTATTTAGGTCTCCCAAAAAATGATTTAAAAAAATCTACGCCTTATTTAGGTCTCCCAAAAAATGATTTAAAAAATCAACGCCTTATATAGGTCTCCCAAAAAATGATTTAAAAAATCTACGCCTTATATAGGTCTCCCAAAAAATGATTTAAAAAATCTACGCCTTATATAGGTCTCCCAAAAAATGATTTAAAAAATCTACGCCTTATATAGGTCTCCCAAAAAATGATTTAAAAAATCTACGCCTTATATAGGTCTCCCAAAAAATGATTTAAAAAATCTACGCCTTATATAGGTCTCCCAAAAAATGATTAAAAAAATCTACGCCTTATATATTTCTCTCACAAAAAATGATTTAAAAAATCTACGCCTTATATAGGTCTCCCAAAAAATGATTTAAAAAATCTACGCCTTATATAGGTCTCCCAAAAAAATTAGTGCCGAAGCAAAGGTCCAATACATAAGGCTATGCTATAATCTCCAGCAGAACATTACCTAGGCGGCTGGAACGCCATTTTCATTTCGCCACTAATGACAATACGTCAAATACAAGCGAATGCATTTGCCACGAGAGAAATATTAAGGAGCCTAAAAGCAGGAAATGTAGGACAGAGAGAAGGTAGGAGGAGGAGGGGGTAGGAGTTCAGAAAATGCGGTTTTGTGTACCCTTAGAAATCCACTAAGTTGAAATTAGTGCCGAAGCAAATGAATACCAGAGAGAATGGTAATAGAAATTTTCTATTGCTATATACCAATGAAAAGGAAGAAAGTCCACTTCTCCATACATGTTTGTCCTGCAAATAGAGTAACATTACACTGTACACACACATTGTGAATGTGCGAGAGATGCAGAAATGAACGTATTATCAATGACAATAACATCAGCAGAGGCATTGCTAGCACTAAGAACAACCGCATAGACATGCTCTTCGTCCTGCCCGGCGTCTCCGCCATCGTCGTCAGAGACATGAAATAAGGAACAAAATACGCCATACAGTATCGCCATTGGAAATGCGACTGCCTAGGACAGAACCAAGCAGCCAGCCAGCAACAACATTGACATCCGAAATTTTCTTCATCAACTTCTGAAGTGTTTCTGTGTGTACATATCGGATTTGAGGAGGTTTGAGTGACGCACTAAGTGCAAATGTGCGTCAGGGTGTGTGTGGTGCGTACGAAAATTGCATGCAGCAATGAAGATGGACATACATCTACATCTAGGATACACATAGAGGGAAAAAGGAGCGGTATCAATCGATAAAGACGAGGGTGGGTCCAAATAAAAATACTTATACATCCTTCGTAATAACCTTCAGGTTTCAAATAAATATAACAGACATTTAAAAATCGAACTGTTTCTTTGACACCAAGAATTTTCATCTTCTGGAGTGGGGATTTTTTCAGGGACTTTCGAAATTTTTGCAATAGAATATTATCAACAAATTTGCACATTAAAAGAATCTTATACGACTCATAGAGAGGTTTATCAATTTTTTTAACAGCTACCATATACGTAGATTTTTTAAAAAATATTTTAAGGGTCCTAAACAAGGCATAGATTTTTTAAAAAATATTTTAAGAGACCTAAGCAGAACGTAGACTTATTTTGATTAAAGAGACACTTGTGCTTTGACTGTAGAACGGCTTTGTTGAGAGTAACTTTTTACAACATACACACTAGACAAGAAAACGTGATAATACGATCGTTGACAGTCCATATTTTTCAGCGATTACGATCTTACCTCCATTTAAAGATTATTTCCAATATAGAGATGTTGTACATACCTGCAAGAAATAAAAAGAAAATTTATTAATATATATTTTTTTAAGGTAAATTGTATCAAGATATATATATATATATATATTCAAATCGGCGCAGATTCCCTTTCCATTCCTTTGCACACCCCACCTCGTACATATACGCACTGCGTATTATAGAACGACTAAACAGAAAAAAAAGTCCAACAACAACTTCAGATACAAAAACGAACTAAAATGTTTCAAAAACTACAGCGCACACAAAGATTGAGTTAAATGGATTAATATTGTGAGTAGGCCTTAACCAAAATGCAGGAGAAGTCTCAGGCAATGATGACTATAAAATAGAAAAAAAGTCGTAGCAAGGCTTCTAAAATTGCTTGCCAGCAAATGAGTGAGGAGAGCAGAGTAAAAACAAAAAATAAGATGGACACGAAGTAAGAAGAGCCACTACTACCATCAGCATGCCCATCATATAGCGATGCATTTCACTTATTGTGTATTCCGACTGACTAATAGAAATTATTTAAGGCAAAAAATGGAATAGATGCTACATTATAGGGTATGGAAGTCATGAAGAGCCTTGGAAAAAATATTCTAAAATATTATACGGCTTGTGGAGCCTTGGAAGAAATATACTTTGAAGCCCTATGGAGCCTTGGAAAAATATTTTTTGACAAATCTATGTCTTGCTGAGATTTAGACTTATTTGTTAAGTCTAGACCTTATGGAACCATGGAAAAATAATTCTACACATTGAATCCTTAAAACAACTTACACTTGCTTAATAAATCCGAAATTTCTCCAACAGAATGTTATCAACAAATTTGCACCTTAAAAGAATTTTATATGATTCATTGAGAGGCGTAGGCTATTTTTAAATATTTTTTTCAACAGCTACCATATGCATAGATTTCTTAAGTAATAGCAATAGCTTTCTAAATATTTCTAAGTATATTTTGTATGTCTTGCGTGGGCTCTTAAAAATAGTTTCTTAAAAAATCTATGTCGAAGTGCTACTAATATGGAAAACGCAGCATATAGGGCAACCCTGCGGACTGTAGCTACACGTAATGCGATGGAGAACTATCGGGAGAAAAGCAGAGAGGAAAAACGTATCTTCAGAAAAAAAAGAAAGAGCAAGAAAAACGTGAGCGTGAGCAAATCGAGATGTACAGGAGTCAGAATGAAGTCCAGGCACAACCTCCTGTAGAGATAAAGAAGGAAACCTGGCGACAGATACAGACAGCGTGTCAAGGATTTGGAAGGAGCATTTTGAAAAACTTCTGGTATCAATTAGTAGCAGTGAACCAATAATAGATGAAGGTAAAGAGTGTATACCACCTAGCCAAGATGAAGTCAGAATAATAAAGCAGGAGGTGTCGATGAGTTACAAGCCGAACTATTCAAGACTGGTGGTCAGATGCTGGTAAGGAGCATGTACCAGCTGATTAGTACAATTTGGTTAGAAGAATGCTTGCCCAATGATTGGAACCTCAGCATCCTGTGTCCCGCGCACAAAAAAGGAGACAAGACGATATGTGCCAACTATAGAGGAATAAGTCTCCTTCCCATCGCATATAATGTTCTATCTAGCATATTGTGTGAACGACTGAAAAGGACCTGCTTTAATACCGAACGAGGATTCAGACAAGGTAACAGTTTGACGTGTGACATTTTTAACATCCTGCTGGAAAAGGTCATACGAGAGGCAAAAGTGAAAAGAAATGGCACTGTGTACACCAAACAACACATGTTATTCGCCTACGCTCGATGTCATCGGCATAATGGGTCGAACATTGATATCGGTAACAGCCACCTTTGAACAAATTGAGAAAGAGTCTGCCAAAGTGGGTCTGGCAGTAAACGCCGAGAAGACCAAGCTGATGGTATCAACGCGCAAGACGTCCAGTAGACTCGGACCAACTGTGAAACTTGAGAACTACAGCTTCGAAGTATTTAAAGATGTTATATACCTTAGTACCGCCATAAACAAAACGAATGACATCAGTTTTGAAATTCGGAGAAGGATTGTGATGGCCAACCGATGCTACTATGGTCTGAGCAACAACTCTAAAGCAAGACCACCTCCCGCTAGACCAAACTCTACAAGGCGCTGATACTACCCGTGCTATGACATGGATCTGAAGCACGGGTACTTACGCAAGCAGATGAGGCAGCTCTTGGAGTGTTTGAGAGAAAAATTCTCCGAAAGATCTATGGGCCGATCTGCGTTGACAAACCAGCTGATGATTCCCGCAGAAATTACTCCTTGTGTATATCCCTAATAATATTTCTAAGAATCTACTCCCTGGGTAGGTCCAAAATATGTTTTTTAAAAAAATCTACGGCTTGTGTAGGTACTTCAATTATCTACGCCTTGGGTAGGTCCCTAAATAGAGATCTACACATTTTATAGACTTGGAAAAAATCTACAATTCCCCTGTATTTCAGAAATTTTTCTAACAGAATATTATCAACAAATTTGCACCTTAAAAGTACTTTAAAAGATTTACATTTTTTTTACATATTTTTAAAGCTACCCGATACGCAGATTTTTTTAAGAATATTTTTGCAGCAGCTACCATTTGATTTCTAAAAATATTATATAAAAAATCTGCCTGCACAATGCCATTGATAATATGTTTTAAAAAACTACGCCTTGTTAAGCCTTGATAAAAAAATCTGCCTGCACAATGCCCTTGATAATATGTTTTAAAAAACTACGCCTTGTTAAGCCTTGATAAAAAAAAATCCTTAAGAAATCTATGCCTTGTGTACCCTTGGAAAAATATTCCTTAAAATATCCAGGCCTTGGAATATTCCTTTAAGTTTAACTGACATTCAAATGACTACAATGTTTGTTTCATCCATGCATGGAAAATTCAGCAGCCAAATGTGCTATGCTACCTGCTGCTATCAGCTATTCGAATGATTCCTCCTGAGATAAAATATGAAATGTGATGCCATTCCACCAACGACTGGATTATTGACAACATATCTCAAACATCATAATTTGTTTCTTACTTGCACAAATACAAATACAACAGCTAACTGTAACCTGGAAAAACTTAACTCATTATCCATATCAATGGTCCACAAGGTATTCGATAGCTACACCTCTCATCTCGGTGCCTTCATGACTAAAATCGCATGGTGCTAGAATCCGTATTCCTAAATGAGAAAACTGCAATGGTTTGTTGTTGTAAACAACATTAAATAACGCTCCAGCTCGCCCAACGCCACCACAAATATTAGAAAGAGCAGCAGCGGCATCACCAGTAACAACAATAACAATTACAAACAAAGTATGAAATCGAATTGAACATTTAATCAGAAACACTCGGAATAATACACACAACGATGTTAAGTGACAGCCAGCAGCAGGAACAGCATTGGATGATGCTGCACACTTGGCCATTTTTTGGTTCAATATTCAATATCGCCGTCGTCGATCGACCAACCGACCGACCACCACCATCATCATCATATCCACAAACCAAACAATGAGCACATTATTCGTTGAGTTCCTGTATTCGTATGGAAAATTTTCCAAACATAAGCATATTTTGTAGAACGGAGTGCGAGGGGTGGTCTTGGTTTCAATCGAACAAACATGAACTAGTTGAAGCAGCACCACCACCTACCTCCCCTACATCTGTAGCTGGTATGACAATGATGGTCTCGTCTGTGGTCAATGACAAGTACAAATCAAGTCCATTTGGCTCCCAAAACGCCCACTACACGAGCACCAGCAACAATAATAAGGACAATACTAAATGAGTATCGGACTTCAGTTGGATGTACTATGTGTGCAGGAAATACTTAACTGTGAGGGGCATGTTTGGAGGAGTGCTGCTGCAGCTTCTCTTCTTAGTTCATCATGTAGTCGAAGTATGGCACAATTGGAAATGGATGAATAGAACGCAAATTAAAATATATGAGGATCGAATGGGAAAGGGACAGAAAAAAATTTGGCCTCCGAAAAAATATTTCTAACACGGCACAGGTTTAGAAAAGATTTCTTTAAAGTGCAAATTTGTTGATAATATTCTTTAAAAAAACGACGACTCAGATTTGGAAAAGAGTTCTTTTAAAGTGCAAATTTGTTGATAATATTCCTTAAACAAATCTACGCCTTATTTAGTTTTGGAAAACATTTTTTTAAAGTGCAAATTTTAGAAAAAGCCTTAGAAAAAATATTCTTTAAAAATTCTACGCCTTGTGCAGCCTTAGAAAAAATATTCTTTAAAAATTCTACGCCTTGTGTAGCCTTAGAAAAAATATTCTTTAAAAATTCTACGCCTTGTGTAGCCTTAGAAAAAATATTCTTTAAAAAATCTACGCCTTGTGTAGCCTTAGAAAAAATATTCTTTAAAAAATCTACGCCTTGTGTAGCCTTAGAAAAAATATTCTTTAAAAAATCTACGCCTTGTGTACCCTTAGAAAAAATATTCTTAAAAAAATGTACGCCTTGTGTAGCTTTAGAAAAAATATTCTTTAAAAAATCTACGCCTTGTGTAGCCTTAGAAAAAATATTCTTTAAAAAATGTACGCCTTGTGTAGCCTTAGAAAAAATATTCTTTAAAAAATGTACGCCTTGTGTAGCCTTAGAAAAAATATTCTTTAAAAAATCTACGCCTTGTGTAGCCTTAGAAAAAATATTCTTAAAAAAATGTACGCCTTGTGTAGTCTTAGAAAAAAATATTCTTTAAAAAATCTACGCCTTGTGTAGCCTTAGAAAAAATATTCTTTAAAAAATCTACGCCTTGTGTAGCCTTAGAAAAAATATTCTTTAAAAAATCTACGCCTTGTGTAGCCTTAGAAAAAATATTCTTTAAAAAATCAACGCCTTGTGTAGCTTTAGAAAAAATATTCTTTAAAAAATCTACGCCTTGCGTAGCCTTAGAAAAAATATTCTGTAAAAAATCTACGCCTTGTGTAGCTTTAGAAAAAATATTCTTTAAAAAATCTACGCCTTGTGTAGCCTTAGAAAAAATATTCTTTAAAAAATCTACGCCTTGTGTAGCCTTAGAAAAAATATTCTTTAAAAAATCTACGCCATGTGTATCCTTAGAAAAAATATTCTTAAAAAATCCCCTTCAATTGGGAACGCGAAAAAAATATTTCTACCACGGCACAAATCTGGAAAAGATTTCTTTTAAAATGCAAATTTGTTGATAATATTCTTTAAAAAAATAGACGCCAAAGCTAAGCTATTGAAAAAAATATTCTTTAAAAAATCTACACTCTGTAAGTCCTAAAAATTCACCTTTAAGAAGTCTCCACTTCTTTTCCCAACCTTGTCATACCTTCCGATGCAACTATCCGACCCAAATTTGCGAATTTCTGAAAATGCGTCCAGCAAACATATCTTGCATGTTGTTGTTTCTAATGAATCGCCAATGTTCTTGAATTCGGAAAGGGGGCTGTATCAGTTCGTTCTGCCTTATCATTGCTTTGCATTAATTTTTTTTTTCATACGGTGGAGTCCTTGTGTATCGAAATCTAATAGCCAGCAGAAAATGCGTATGCGTCTTCCTTATGACAAGTTTCAAAAATGCACAAAGAACCGAAAAAAGGAAATACTGTTACAGTGGAGCTAGGTGGGCGGTGAATATTAAGAATCCACACGACAAGGAACATGGTAACGCGTAGGCAAATAGACAAAATTGCAAAGCAATTGAATGCAAAAGAAAAATAAATACCCAAAGTAACGAATGGAAAAATGAAGAAAATTTGGAAAAAGGGGAATTGTGTAAAAATGCAAATAAACTGAATAGAAAAATTGCACACACCAAAAAAAGGACATGGTGCAAAATAAACGAAGAACTTCAAAATATAGGCCTCACAATATCATCCTTTGAGACTGAGGGGGGAGAAATGAGTAATTGAAACGAAGAAAGATTTAAATAGAGTGGAGGAGAATAAACCAAAAATTCTCAATAAAGCCGGAAAAAAGAAGAAAATGTTTTTAGGCAGTGGGTCAGTAGCAAATGAGAAATTTGAAACGAAGATGAAGGATAAAGGAAACAAGGATAAGGCATAAAAAAAGGTTTTGGAGTTTTTCTCTAGCATTTCGTTTTTTTTATATTACCTTTCTTCTTTGAAGAAAAATATTACCTTTCTTCTTTGAAGAATATATGGTAATTGAGTTTCTAGATTCCAGAGATGTCGGAATCCATGAATGGATAAAATGCAGAAGGCATAGATCTTTTTTATTGCACATTTTTTATGGACAGTATAATGGAAGAAAAAGGCAAAGAGAGACTAGCAAATAAGTGCCTAGAATTCTTGAAGAATTTTGTTCAATAACTAGCAGGACATAAATTTTTTAAAGGACCAAAATAAGCATAGGACTTAGGCAGTTAGGTATATGCGAAGCTCCTCGTTATATTCCAGAATATTATCAACAAATTTGCACATTAAAAGAGTTTTAAGGTCTTTAGGGCGTAGAATTTTTAAAGGATATTATTTTAGCTACTCCTAAGGCGTAGTTTCTTTAAAGACTATTTTTTCAGCTGCTCATAAGGCGTAGTTTCTTTAAATACAATTTTTTTAGCTGTTCGTAAGGCGTAGTTTCTTTAAAGGCTATTTTTTTAGCTGCTCATAAGACGTAGTTTCTTTAAAGACTATTTTTTTAGCTGCTCATAAGGCGTAGTTTCTTTAAAGACTATTTTTTTAGCCGCTCATAAGGCGTAGTTTCTTTAAAGACTATTTTTTCAGCCGCTCATAAGGCGTAGTTTCTTTAAAGACTATTTTTTCAGCCGCTCATAAGGCGTAGTTTCTTTAAAGGCTATTTTTTAGATGCTCATAAGGCGTAGTTTCTTTAAAGGCTATTTTTTAGCTGCTCATAAGGCGTAGTTTCTTTAAAGGATATTTTTTTAGCTGCTCATAAGGCATAGTTTCTTTAAAGACTATTTTTTTAGCTGCTCATAAGGCGTAGTTTCTTTAAAGACTATTTTTTTAGCTGCTCATAAGGCGTAGTTTCTTTAAAGACTTTTTTTTTTAGCTGCTCATAAGGCGTAGTTTCTTTAAAGACTATTTTTTAGCTGCTCATAAGGCGTAGATTTCCAAAAAAAAAATATTTAAAAAATCTACGCCTTTGTTAGCCCTCTGAAAAAATTATTTAAAAATCTACGCCTTTGTTAGGCCTCTGAAAAAATTATTTTAAAAATCTACGCCTTTGTTAGGCCTCTAAAAAAATTATTTAAAAAATCTACGCCTTTGTTAGGCCTCTAAAAAAATTATTTAAAAAATCTACGCCTTTGTTAGGCCTCTAAAAAAATTATTTAAAAAATCTACGCCTTTGTTAGGCCTCTAAAAAAATTATTTAAAAAATCTACGCCTTTGTTAGGCCTCTAAAAAAATATTTAAAAGATCTACGCCTTTGTTAGGCCTCTGAAAAAAATATTTAAAAAATCTACGCCTTTGTTAGGCCTCTGAAAAAATTATTTAAAAAATCTACGCCTTTGTTAGGCCTCTGAAAAAAATATTTAAAAAATCTACGCCTTTGTTAGGCCTCTGAAAAAATTATTTAAAAAATCTACGCCTTTGTTAGGCCTCTGAAAAAATTATTTAAAAAATCTACGCCTTTGTTAGGCCTCTGAAAAAATTATTTAAAAAATCTACGCCTTTGTTAGACCTCCGAAAAAAATATTGAAAAAATCTACGCCTTTGTTAAGCCTCTAAAAAAAAATATTTAAAAAATCTACGCCTTGTTTAGGCCTCCGAAAAAATTATTAAAAAAATCTACGCCTTTGTTAGGCCTCTAAAAAAATTATTTAAAAAATCAACGCCTTTGTTAGGCCTCTAAAAAATTATTTAAAAAATCTACGCCTTTGTTAGGCCCCTGAAAAAATTATTTAAAAAATCTACGCCTTTTTTAGATCTCTGAAAAAATTATTTAAAAAATCTACGCCTTTGTTAGGCCTCTGAAAAAATTATTTAAAAAAAATCTACGCTTTGTATAGACTCTGAAAGATATATTTTCATAAATCTACTGAAATTAACACCCAGTCAATATTTCCATTTAAAGTCAAAAATTAAAATATTTTCCGGATAGAGAGAGAGAGAGAGTTAGCCACTACCCCCAACCAGACAATGCCTGAAGCCAGACAGCAGTTGTATGAGTCAAAAATCCGCGAATTGCCGAATCGCAAAAATAAAAAAGAGGAAAAAACATTTCCAACACATTCAAATTATAATTAAATATTTATACACATACAAATAAGAGGTACGTGTAGTGGAGGTGGGGGAAATTGTGTAGCTGACTGCACCCAGGGCAACACCAACAAATGCCAGCAATATTGAATTCATACGCCAGGAAAAATTGCATTGATGCAGAAAAAAAGGCGAACGAAATTCGCGCAATGTGCAATTCGAATCATGTGTCAGCAAACATTGAAGCTACGCTCCCCACCCAACCAACCGAAAAAAATCGGGAAAAAAAGAAAGCTGGGAGGAAAGGTGAAACTAAGTTAAAATACATACACAACATATAAACAACAAAAACCTGCAGGATATATTTATGATGATGGTTGTCATAGTGTCCTTGTTGTATAGAGTTATGAATTGTATCACCAAAAAAACAACAACAAGCAAAACAAAAACTCACACACACATACAAACATTGCTAACAAAATTTCCAATGAAATGTGAAAGGACCAGGCGAAAAAACAACCAAAAAATCATCACGCCAGGAATGATATAAAAACAACAACCGCACAGTATAAAAATACATACGGACAAGGATATCATCGACAACAGAACATAATATGGACACACACTCAAACATCGATGCACACAAACACGGACATTCGCATATCCTGTCATTGCGAAAAAAATCTCAAATTTTTATTTCAAAAGAATGTTGGGAGAGAGGAGAAAGGGCGAAAATTCCCCCCTTCGAAAGTGCGGAAAATATGGAGTACATACCACTCCCCAAAAATTTCACAGAACAGCGACTGGTAGTAGTTGTAGCAGCAGCAGCAGTAGTGTTGGTGTGATGTGTACTGGTTTCTGGTTCGAAGTTTGCATGAATGGTTGCCTGCCGAATCGGTTGAATGATGGCGTATTCAATTCTTCATGGCCTGCTTGTCCTGATGATATAAAAACCCAATCGAACGTTCAAAATTCAATACAAAAATCGTTGTGCATCGTTGGTTGTGTGGCAGCAACTTCTGTATACATATACACACAACAAGGCAACTAACTACACACATGGACATGAAGTTTCAACGAGATAAAGAACATGGAATAACCCAGCGAACATAAAAACGGGGAACAGATTTAATTTAAAGATCAATACGAGGCATAGATTAAAAAAAAATATTTTCAAGGTCTATATGAAATTTTTAAATATTTTGAGGGCTTTAACTAAGCCTGGATTCTTTAAGAAAATATTTTGCGGGTCTATGAGGGGTGGATGTTTTAAAAGAAATTTTCAAGGGCCTATACAAAGCATGGATTTTTAAAAGAAATTTTCAAGGGTCTATACAAAGCGAGCATTTTTAAAAGACATTTTCAAGGGTCTATACAAGGCGTGGATTTTTAAAAGACATTTTCAAGGGTCTATACAAGGCGTGGATTTTTAAAAGACATTTTCAAGGGTCTATACAAGGCGTGGATTTTAAACACTATTCTTGAAGATCTATCAGAGATGTGGATTTTTTAAAGACTATTCTTCAAGATCTATCAGAGATGTGGATTTTTAAAGACTATTTTTCAAGATCTATCAGAGATGTGGATTTTTTAAAGACTATTTTTCAAGATCTATCAGAGATGTGGATTTTTTAAAGACTATTTTTCAAGATCTATCAGAGATGTGGATTTTTTAAAGACTATCGTTCAAGATCTATCAGAGATGTGGAATTTTTGAGGACTATTTTTCAAGATCTATCATAGATGTGGATTTTTTAAAAAATACTTTTTGGGACTCTACGATTTTTTTTCAATATTTTTTAAGGGACTCTACAAAGGATTAACTTAAGCGCGAATTATTTAAAAATATTTTTTTAAGGATTACCCAAAGCGTGAATTATTTAAAAATATTTTTTTAATGATTACCTACAATAGCTTAACAGATGCGACGAATTTTAAAAAATGTGTTACTCGTTCCAATTAATGTTCCTCCATTCCGATATCAACAAATTTGCACTTTAAAAGAATATTAAGAATATTTTTTGCAGCAGTTACCAAAGGTACATTTTATAATGAAGAAGTAGATTTTTTAAAGAATATTTTTTCAACAACTACCAAAGGCGTAGATTTTTTAAAGAATATTTTTCCAACAACTACCAAAGGCGTAGATTTTTTAAAGAATATTTTTTCAACAACTACCAAAGGCGTAGATTTTTTAAAGAATATTTTTTCAACAACTACCAAAGGCGTAGATTTTTTAAAGAATATTTTTTCAACAACTACCAAAGGCGTAGATTTTTTAAAGAATATTTTTTCAACAACTACCAAAGGCGTAGATTTTTTAAAGAATATTTTTTCAACAACTACCAAAGGCGTAGATTTTATTTTGATATTTTTTAAAATCTATATGAAGATCGCATTTTTTTAATATATTATTTCAAGGACATTTGTTTTCTTATGTGATTTGATTTGACCTCCATTTCCAAATGCTCCATCATCATCATAATATCTTCCAAGAAGGAAAAAAGCCCCATTTCTGATCAACAAAAATAACAATTCCGACAAGCATGCTGCTTCTGCAGTTCCTAAAAATGTACATGGTGTGATACAGAAATTGTTTTTCACAGGATGAAAAAAAAACACAACAGCAACAACGACATACACACCGAAATATGTCGAAGAGGCATTCACATTCAATTCAACGCTTTATTTCTCACATACAAATGGACACATTTTTGGATATCGCATATCGATGGATGAGAGTGCGAATGTGTGTGAGTCTATATACCTGAGCGGACTTGCAGCTGACTGCCATTTGCCATTGCACCCACTCAGATGTGGAGAGTGAAGGACAGGGGTTTGTTATGTAGATATTGTCATGTTCTGACTTTGGTGTGTTGCAATGCCAATGTACAAACCTGTATGAAACCCAGAAAAACAAAATATCGAAGCTGGGAGATATTTGTTTCGTTGTGTGCGTGCGTGTGGAGATATACTGGGCCTGCATGGCGGATATAGGTTTTTGGAGGGTGGACTTTATGCATGTGAAATTGTTTGTACAGCATGTATGAAAACATTGTATACGATATTTTCCATCATATATCGAATTTTCAATTGGATGGACAGTGGGATCATGCCTTAGAAAAAAAATACCCCTTGATATGGCCTTTGAAAAAGTATTGAAGAGTTTTATTAGATTCTTTTAAAGTGCAAATTTGTTGATAATGGATTGTCAGAAAATGGTCTGAAGTATAAAGCCTTGAAAAAATATTTGTATAAAATTCACGCCTTTGTTAGGCCCTTGAGAGCGGAGCAGTATAGTCGGACGGGGCCGTTTGATACCCTACACAACCACCACGAAAATCAAATTTTCTGTGGTTCTATATTCTGAGCCTGGGCAATATTTCGAGATATTTGCACCCTTTTCTAATCCTGGTATTTTGTCACTTTCTAACCCTGGCATATTCTCCAATTTTTTTCTCTTGAAGTGAATTTTTACGCCGTAAAATAAAAAAATGTTCACTTTATGTTTTGGTTGATTGGACCCTCGGAATATTGGCCGATCATCATCTAAACAGCCGCTCTAAGTATTTGGTCAGAACCCCTTCACCTTGTAAAATATGAGGTGTTCTAGATATAATAATTGCCTCTAGAGCGACTAAAAAATCTGACAAAATTAAAGTTTTAGGTTTATTGCACCCCCTTAATGAAATCTCAACTTCACCGAAAACTATTGGCGTCGTCCTTGACCATAATCGGAAGTTCATGTACAATTTCAAAGGTATCATCGCGACATTTCCGTCCTCTAATGGAGTAATACTATGCACATAGTCACCTTTACCTAATTACGTATAACTCCAACATCAGAGTACATGCAGCCATAGGTTTGGTATCAATTTGAAGGTCAACAGCTCCTCTGGGATATCAACTTCTCGGATATATGTCCTTCAGGAGCAAATATATACGTACCAGAATAAAAATTTTGTAATTTTTCACGCAAAAGTCGGGATCTATTTGAACCGCTAAATATTGACCGATCTTTATCAAAACAAGCAAGCTTATTCTTTGGCACGATCCTCTTCTCCATGTAAACTTTCGGGGCCATAATTGCGGTCGCTGAAGCGACCAGAAAAGCTGACAAAAATTAGGTATTTTGTCCATTTCATCCCTTAAATATTACGCCGATCTTTATCAAAAATAATAGGGGTCTTCATTGAGCCGAACCTATCCTCCATGCAAAATTTGGTGAAGATTGGTCCATAACTGTGGCCTGTATTGTTTACAAATTATAATGGACAGACGGACGGACACACATGTCTAGATCGACTCAGCTAGACGAGATGTGACGATCAGTGGGTCTAGGACCAATATTTCGCGGCTTTTCAAACTCTTGGGGCTGCACAAAGCTATAATACCCTGACAACATAGTTGTGTAGGGTATAAAAATCCACGCCTTGCTGAAAAACAATTTTTATAAATCCAGGCTTTGATGAAAAAAATATTTTTAAAAAATGCACGCCTTCCTGAAAAAATAGGGCTTTAAGCATAGCGCACCTATGCTGAGGTCTTGAAAAATGTCCTAAAAATATTTTTAAAAAATCCACGCGTAAGCTGAGTTTTTCAAAAATCCCCTAAAAATATTCTCAAAATCTCCACGCCTTTGTTAAGGCCTTTGGTAATTTTCCACCGCTTCATTATCAACAAATTCGCACTTTAAAAGATTTCTAAAACATTTCAGATTGAAAGTTTCTGCTGGTGTGTCCTAAAATATTTTTAAAAAATCCTCGTCTAAGTTGAGGTCTTTGGTAATTTTCCTCCGCTTCATTATCAACAAATTTGATTTTCAAAAGATTTTCAAAATATTTCTGGTTGGAAGTTCTTGTTGTTGAGGTCCTAGATAATTTTCCGCCGCTTCATTATCAACAAATTTGCACTTCAAAAGATGTTCAAAAAATTTCAGGTTGGAAGTTCTTGTTTGTGGGTCCTAAAAATATTTTTAAAAAATCCACGTCTATGTTTTTTTCTTTATAACATTTATCCCACTGTCGCCCCTTTGATTTGTTCCCCGATTTCCTCCTGAATCCCCTGGTCATCGTTGTGGGTCTTCCCGAAAATTTGCTCGAGTTCTCTTCTCTAGTTTTCGATGCCTGACTGACAATTTTCCAACACACACACAATCATCATCGAACCACAATGCTCGATGCATATACATTGGTGGTCCTGTTGCAAGGCTTCGGATGCTGGAGGCTGGTGGTTGCTATTGTTTCGATGATGCAAGGCGGCTTACGTATCGTACATATGAGTGCGTAATTGGTGCGTTTGGTCAAAAGGGCGGCGGGCAGGCAGGCTCGGACGACTGCACAAATTTGGTTTCTGACGTTGATGTTATTATCCTGGATTCGCTTATGCTCTTCAGTGTTTTTGGCTCTTCGCCTCTCTCCTCTTCTCTCTCTTTCTCTTCGGTTTCTCTGTGTGTTTGCAGTGGCACGCTATTTTTGTGTAATTCTTTTTTTGCAATCGAACTCACGCACTCACTCACATGATTCGCAATGTATTGTGACCACTAACGGCTGAGCCTCTCGCATATCCTTGCATCCCTCCCCACACGCTTTGATTCTGCATTTGTCCTGCTATTTTGGTTTATTTGTATGTTTGCTACCTTTACGCACTTTTATTTCGGCATCCATCTACATGGGTCCTGGACCATGGTGGATGATTATGTGCAGGACAAACATGCACACGCACACACCAACCTCTATATACCTCCTGTTTGCAACAAGAGAGCGAATATGAAACATAAAACATTTCGACAGGCAGGCTGGCAGTCAGTCATTCAGCCAGCCTGGTATGGATGGATAGATGGAAAGTTGTCGGAACCAAAAACAGAAAAAAATCAATGCGTTCGATTTTTTTTCATGATGTTGTTGCAGTTTTTGCTCTCCTACCTTTTGTAGTTGTTGTTGCAGTATTAATGCTGTTTCTGGTTGTCGTTGTTGTTCTGTCATTTCTATTTCCGGCGGATATGTTTGTTCAGCGCGTATGGATGGATGCAGGGCAGGATGGCTCGATGTACATGAAAATGTTGCGTTATGAGGAGGATGGAGGAGGTGGTGCGGGTGTTGCTGTTCAGTTTACGCACTCTATATAATTATTGAAGAACCTCACATACAGCTCCACCATTCTCCGGCGAATATATATGTGGTACAGATGACTTACATATGTAGCTTATATTCGACGACCTCACCTATGGGCAACCCCTTCTTCCTCCTTCGCATCACTACCGAACGTGGGCACAATTATAATTTCAAATGTAAAATGTGGTTAAAGCTGTTATTGTTTGTTCGAAAGGACCAACAATTGCTTTTAGTTGTAAAGTTGTGAAATGTTGGACGTCAAGTGAGTACGCGTGAGTGTCACTTTTACATAGAGGATGGATTGAATTAAGGCCGTTCTGGCTGTTCATTTTTAATATAATTTTTGTATGTAAATTACACCACATTGCAGGGCACTCGGGATTATGGGATTTGGTTGGACAAAGGTGCGGGTGATAGTGGGTGAGAAAAGTATCGGGATTAGAAGGACGGAGTGTGGACTTATATTGAAAAATACTTTGTAAGGAGGTACCTAAACCACCAAGGTCCCGACATGCCAAATTTCAGCCACTTCGTAATAATAATAAGGACCTTAAAAATCCGTCGAAAAGTGCGCTACCCTTTAAAGCTTCACATAACCAAAGTTCGACTGATGTAGATCATTTTTCATAGACAATTTTGATACCCGATGATAACCTAAAATATGAAATTACAGCCATTTCGATTGAAAGGGTATTGAAAATCCTCAAAATGCCGAATTTATGGCGTACCCTTATATAAGAGCTACCTTAAAATGTGGACTAATATCAATAATTGTTCGTGGGAGGATTTGATATCCTATAAGAACCCAAGATACCAAATAACAGTCCATTTGGTTGCATTCCGTATTCAAAATCCTCAAAATACCGAAAATTATGGGTAGCATTACATGGGGACTTCCACGAAATTTGGTCGAATATCGGTAATTTTTGGTGGGGAGGATTTCTACCTAAAGCGAACACAAAATACCAAATTACAGTCAAAACGACTAAAGCCCGCTTTAAAAATTCTCAAAATATCGAAAATCGTAGGTAATGGGAGCTATACCAAATAGTGCACCTATATTAATAATTTTTGGTATGGAGATTTTCTAACCAATGGGAACATTAAATACCAAATCAGAATCAAATCGATTGAAAAATGTGACCAATATCCTCAAATACAGAATACAGAAATCTGAGGGTAACGTTGTTCGGGAGCTATACATAAAAGTGGACCGATATTAATAATTTTTGGTGGGGATATTTTCTACCTGAAGAAAACCCAATGTTTCAAATTACAGCCACTTCGGTTGAAAAATGTTCTCAAAATCCCGAAAATATCGAATATTGGAGGGTACCGATATATGGTGGCTACAGCCAAAAGTGAGCCGATATTGATGATTTTTGGTAGGGAAATTTGCTACCCTTTGATAACTTACAATACCAAATTACAACCAATTTGGTTGATAAGATGTCCCCAAAATCGCCAAAATACCGAAAATCGGAGGTAGCGTCATATGGGAGCAACAGCTAAATGTAGACCAATATTGATAATTTTCGATACGAAGATTTTATACCCAATGCGAATCCAAAACACCAAATATCAGCATATTCGGATGAAAAACATGTCAAAAATTCTGAAAATATCGAAAATTGGGGGCATATTTACCTCTATCCGAAAATATGGACCGATATTGATAATTTTTGGTATGTAGATTTTCTAACCAATGAGAATCCAAAATATCAAATCATAGAGACAATGCGGTTGTAAAATTTACACAAAATACTGAATATCGGAGGTAGGGTTATATGAGAGGGCTATCCCGAAGCATGGGCAAATATTGAGAATTTGTAAGTAGGAATATCTGTCAGCCAATGCGGAACTCTTATTTTCATATTACAACCAACTCGGTTTGGAAAAATGTGTTGAAAATTCTCAAAATGTATCGAAAATCCATGCCTAGTAGATAGACCATAATTTTTTTTAAATCCAAGCCTTGCAGATAGGCCATAATTTTTTTTTAAATCCAAGCCTTCCAGATAGGCCATAAAAAATATGTTTAAGAATCCACGCCTTGTAGGTAGGCCATATAAAATATTTTTTAAAAATCCACGCCTTATAGATAGGTTTTTCAAAATATTTTTAAGAATCCACGCCTTGTAGATAGGCCATACAAAATATTTTTATTAAAAATCCACGCCTTATAGATAGGTTTTTCAAAATATTTTTAAGAATCCACGCCTTATAGATAGGCCATACAAAATATTTTTAAGAATCCACGCCTTGTAGATAGGCCATACAAAATATTTTTTTAAAAATCCAGGCCTTTGATAGGTTTCCAAAAATATTTTTTAAAAATCCACGCGTTATTGATAGGCTATACAAATTTTTTTTTTAAAATCCACGCCTTATAGATAGGCTATACAAAATATTTTTAAGAATCCACGCCTTATAGATAGGCTATACAAAATATTTTTAAGAATCCACGCCTTGTAGGTAGGCCATAATTTTTTTTTAAATCCACGCCTTGCAGGTATGCCATAAAAATATTTTTAAAAATCCACGCCTTGTAGATAGGCCATAGAAAATATTTTTAAAAATCCACGCCTTGTAGATAGGCCATACAAAATATTTTTTAATATCCGCGCCTTATAGATAGGCTATAGAAAACTAATATTTAAAAAAATCAAAGATCCATCCTTTCATGACTTATCCTTCGAACATCATTTTCCCACATGGCATTTAATAAAATTATATTTTTACAAACCTGAGAAACAAAGGAGAGAAAAAAACAAGGACCTCCAACTCTTCAGGCAACATTAACTTCAACGTCCTCAGCATCATTGCCATCGTCGTCATCTTAATAATTTTCCTCCGGTCATTTTATTATGCCAAAGAGGAACAATCCTTTTTTGTTTTGATTTTGTTTTCTCTTTTACAATTTACGTTCGTTTCATTTTCAATTTCTTGTGTGCCATAGAATACAAAAAAAAAATACAGGACCTTCTCTAGGCCTACCTAACCTTACGCACTTTCAGGCCTCTTTCATGCCATAGATGTATTAACCAACAACCATGCAGAATGAGTCTGCCACTTCAAGAAGTGGATGGCTGGGTGAAAGGATACATAGTTGTTGGCATGCATCATCATGCAACACACAGATGCATATTTTCTGCCGCCCTGATGTGATGTGTGTGTTGTGTTGCCCTGTTTTAATTTACATTTACATCCTTAGAGTATGCTTTGTTGTTTTCTGATTTTCCACTTCATCTTTTCAGTTTTCCTTTTTTTCTCGTTCTCTGTTTTGTTCTCTCTCATTGGGAATTCATGTAATGGGCCTGTGATGACCGTTGTGTTGCTGTTTTTCTGATATTCAAATTGTTTGTCGGTCACACACACACACTCTCCTCTGGATTTGATTATTTATGGATTGTTGCTGTTCTGGCCATGCCATTGTGTCCTTTTTCGTATTTTCCTTTTGCATGCATTTTCTTTATTCTTCACATATGGACTTATGGCTAATTTATATAGGCAATTTATTTACTTCGAGATTTAAGAATTGAAATTTATGATTTCGATGGGTTAGGAAAAATATTTTTTTTTAATTTTCATATTAAGCTCCGCCATGTAGAAAGGCTTCAAAAAATATTCTCCACGCCTTGGAGATAGGCTTCAAAAAATATTCTCCACGCCTTGGAGATAGGCTTCAAAAAATATTCTCCACGCCTTGGAGATAGGCTTCAAAAAATTTTCTCCACGCCTTGGAGATAGGCTTCAAAAAATATTCTCCACGCCTTGGAGATAGGCTTCAAAAAATATTCTCCACGCCTTGGAGATAGGCTTCAAAAAATATTCTCCACGCCTTGGAGATAGGCTTCAAAAATATTCTCCACGCCTTGGAGATAGGCTTCAAAAAATATTCTCCACGCCTTGGAGATAGGCTTCAAAAAATATTCTCCACGCCTTGGAGATAGGCTTCAAAAAATATTCTCCACGCCTTGGAGATAGGCTTCAAAAAATACTTTTAAAAATCCACGCCTTGTAGATAGGCTTCAAAAAAATACTTTTAAAAATCCACTCCTTGTAGAAAGGCTTCAAAAAAATACTTTTAAAAATCCACGCCTTGGAGATAGGCTTCAAAAAAATACTTTTAAAAATCCACGCCTTAGAGATAGGCTTCAAAATAATACTTTTAAAAATCCACGCCTTGGAGATAGGCTTCTAAAAATATTCTTAAAAATCCACGCCTTGTAGATAGGCTTCAAAAAATACTTTTAAAAATCCACGCCTTGTAGATAGGGTTCAAAAAAAACTTTTAAAAATCCACGCCTTGTAGATAGGGTTCAAAAAAAACTTTTAAAAATTCACGCCTTGAAGATAGGCTTCAAAAAAAAAAATACTTTTAAAAATCCACGCCTTGTGGATAGGCTTCAAAAAATATTCTTAAAAATTCACGCCTTGAAGATAGGCTTCAAAAAATACTTTTAAAAATCCACGCCTTGGAGATAGGCTTAAAAAAATACTTTTAAAAATCCACGCCTTGTAGATAGGATTCAAAAAAATACTTTTAAAAATCCACTCCTTGTAGATAGGCTTCAAAAAAATACTTTTAAAAATCCACGCCTTGGAGATAGGCTTCAAAAAAATACTTTTAAAAATCCACGCCTTAGAGATAGGCTTCAAAATAATACTTTTAAAAATCCACGCCTTGTAGATAGGCTTAAAAAAAAACACTTTTAAAAATCCACGCCTTGTAGATAGGCTTCAAAAAATACTTTTAAAAATCCACGCCTTGTAGATAGGCTTCAAAAAAATACTTTTAAAAATCCACTCCTTGTAGAAAGGCTTCAAAAAAATACTTTTAAAAATCCACGCCTTGGAGATAGGCTTCAAAAAAATACTTTTAAAAATCCACGCCTTAGAGATAGGCTTCAAAATAATACTTTTAAAAATCCACGCCTTGGAGATAGGCTTCTAAAAATATTCTTAAAAATCCACGCCTTGTAGATAGGCTTCAAAAAATACTTTTAAAAATCCACGCCTTGTAGATAGGGTTCAAAAAAAACTTTTAAAAATCCACGCCTTGTAGATAGGGTTCAAAAAAAACTTTTAAAAATTCACGCCTTGAAGATAGGCTTCAAAAAAAAATACTTTTAAAAATCCACGCCTTGTGGATAGGCTTCAAAAAATATTCTTAAAAATTCACGCCTTGAAGATAGGCTTCAAAAAATACTTTTAAAAATCCACGCCTTGGAGATAGGCTTCAAAAAATACTTTTAAAAATCCACGCCTTGGAGATAGGCTTCAAAAAAATACTTTTAAAAATCCACGCCTTGGAGATAGGCTTCAAAAAATATTCTTAAAAATCCACGCCTTGGAGATAGGCTTCAAAAAAATACTTTTAAAAATCCACGCCTTGGAGATAGGCTTCAAAAAATATTCTTAAAAATCCACGCCTTGGAGATAGGCTTCAAAAAATATTCTTAAAAATTTACGCCTTGTAGATATGCTATAGAAAAAATATTTCTAAAAATACAAGCCACGCCTGTAGATAGGCATAGGAGATGATCGATTGGCTTTAACATGGCTGTGATTGGCTTTAACATGGCGAAGTCCAGGCTTATCTTGGTCTATCTTTCATCTCAATTGTGGACACTGATATCCCCGCGGTGCCACCTGGGGAGCTATTTTCATCGCCCGATGAAATAGTGAGCTAATATGTGCCGCGAGTTCAACCATGAGAACTATAAAAAATGGGTTGAGGCGTCGGGTTAGTTGCCCACTCTCGGAAAACCCAACCTTCAATGAAAAAGCAAAGAAAAAGAAAACCAAACCCCCGCAAATGTATAAAGGACCACGATCTGCGAATCTGCACTTGGAATGTGCGCACGTTGTACAGAACAAGCTCAGTGTTCCCTTTGGCGGATGTACTCAAGAAGTACAAAGTCGATATTATTGCCTTACAGGAAATGCGATGGAAAGGGACTGGCGTAAGTAAATCAGATGATTACGCCCTGTATTATAGCTGGCATGAAACGAGTAGTGAATTTGGCTGCGGATTTATGGTTAACAGGAGAATAAAATACCTCGTCTGCAGATTCACTCCAGTAGATGAGCGAATTGCTATAATCCGTATAAAAGCCAAGTTCTTCTCATCAGTCTCATTTGCGCCCATGCTCAGACCGAAGATAAAGATGAACAGACCAAAACCATGCGCCTAGAAACATCATATGATCGCTGCCCTGGTCATGACATTAAAATTCTGCTAGGAGATTTTAATGCAAAAATCGGAAAGGAAAATATCTTTGATCCCACCGTTGGAAAATTCAGTCTCCATAAAGAAACATCAGACAACGGCAAGAGGTTGATTGACTTCGCGACTGCAAAAAAAAAAACAACCAGCGCCCATCTTCCGACCGAAGATCAAAATGAACAGACCAATGACATATTTTACGAACGCCTAGAAACAGCATATGACCGTTGCCCTGGTCATGACATTAAAATTGTGCCAGGAGACTTTAATGCAAAAATCGGAAAAGAAAATATCTTTGATCCCACCGTTGGAAAATTCAGCCTCCATGAAGAAACATCAGACAATGGCATGAGGTTGATTGACTTCGCGGCAGCAAAAAACATGGTAGTTAGCAGCACCAGATTCAAGCGTCTCGATATACACAAGACCACTTTGATTGCTACCGATCGAGCAACGAGAAATCAAAACGATCATGTTGTGATAGACGGAAGGCATTCATCCAGTGTTTTAGACATCCGATCGATCCGAAGAGCGAATATCGATTCGGACCATTACCTTGTGGCAGCCAAGGAACGCCCCTGTCATAATGTAGCAGCAAAGGTGCGATCTAACACAACACGGAAATTTGACGTCGAAAAGCAGCAAACACAATAGGTAGCTGAGGCCTACTCCGCTCAACTTACCCACCGGCTTGGCGAAAGCACCCCTTGTCCCGATAATAATATAGAAGCACAGTGGCAGAAAATTGCCCACTCCCTACAAACTGCAGCAAAAGCAACACTTGGGTACCAAAGACCACCATCAAGAAATCCGTGGTACGATCAGGAGTGTCGTAATGCTACTGATATGAAAAACGCAGTCTATAGGGCAACCCTGCGGACAGTAGCAACACGTAATGCGATGGAGAAGTATCGGGAGAAAAGGAGAGAGAGGAGAAACGTGTTTTCAGAAAAAAGAAGAAAGAACAAGAAAAAGGTGATCGTGAGCAAATCGAGATGTACAGGAGTCAGAATGAAGTCCAAAAAATCTACCAACGGGTAAAACACCAAACCGAAGGCTTTGGTGCAGGCACATCCTCCTGTAGAGATGAAGAAGGAAACCTGGTGACAGATACAGACAGCGTGCTGAGGATCTGGAATGAGCATTTTGAAAAAATTCTGGTATCAGGTAGTGGCGATGAAGAGGATACCCCAGAACCAATAATAGATAGATGATGTATACCACCTAGCCATGATGTAGTCAGAATAGCAATCAATCGGCTGAAGAATAATAAAGCAGCAGGTGCCGATGGGTTACCAACCGAACTATTCAAGACTGGTGGTCTGATGCTGGTCAGAGGAGCATACACCAGCTGATTAGTACAATTTGGCTAGAGGAATGCATGCCCAATGATTGGAACCTCAGCATCCTGTGTCCCGTGCACAAAAAAGGAAACAAGACGATATGTACCAACTATAGAGGAATAAGTCTCCTTCCCATCGCATATAAAGTACTATACAGCGTACTGTGTGAACGACTGAAGGCAATGTTCAATGATATTATTAGACCATATCAATGCGCCTTCAGACCTGACAAATCCACCATTGACCAAATTTTCACTCTGCGCCAAATCCTGTAAAAAAAAACCCACGAAAAACACATCGACACATTCCACCTATTTGTCGATTATAAAGCCGCATTCGACAGCCCTATCCGTTCAGAGGTGTTTAAAGCCATGTCTGCATTTGGCATTCCCGCAAAATTAATTCGGCTATTCAGGATAACTTTAACTGGCACAAGATCAGCAGTTAAAGTCGGAAAGGACCTCTCGGAGTCCTTCTGAATACCGAACGAGGATTCAGACAAGGTGACAGTTCGTCGTGTGACCTTTTTAACATCCCGCTGGAAAAGGTCATACGAGAGGCAAAGGTGAACAGAAATGGTACTCTGTACACCAAACAAGACATGTTACTCGCCTACGCCGATGATATCGATATAATGGGTCGAACATTGAGAGCGGTAACGGGCACCTTTGAACAACTTGAGAAGGAGTCTGCCAAAGTGGGTCTGGCAGTAAACGGCGAGAAGACCAAGCTGATGGTATCAACGCGCCAGACGTCCAGTAAACTCGGACCAACTGTGGAACTTGAGAACTACAGCTTCGAGGTTGTCAAAGATTTTATATACCTTGGTACCGCCATAAATAAAACAAATGACATCAGTTTTTAAATTCGGAGAAGGATTGTGATAGCCAACCGATGCTACTATGGTCTAAGTAAGCAGTTTAGAAACAAGGCCACCTCCCGCCAGACCAAACTCACACTCTACAAGACGCTGGTACTATGCGTGCTGTTATATGGATCTTAGGCATGGGTACGTGCGCAAGCAGATGAGGCTGCTCTTGGAGTGCCTGAGAGACAAATTCTCCGAAAAATCTATGGGCAGATCTGGGTTGACGGTAGTGATGGCCAACCGATGCTACTATGGTCTGAGCAAACAACTCAAAAGCAAGTCCACCTCCCGCCAGACCAAACTCACACTTTACAGGACGCTGATACTACCCGTGCTGTTATATGGGTCTGAAGCATGGGTACTTAAGCAAGCGGATGAGACAGCTCTTGGAGTGTTTGAATGAAAAATTCTCCAAATGATCTATGGACCGATCTGCGTTGACGGTGAATATCGCCGTCGAAGGAACCATGAGTTGTACCAGCTATTCTCGATCATCGACATTGTTAGACGTATTGAAGTCATGTTGTGAGAATGGATGAAGATGCCCCAGCCCAGTAGGCATATAAAAGCGAACCAGCTGATGATGGCTCACGCAGAAGGGGAAGGCCTCGAATACGATGGAAAGATCAAGTCGAAGACAACATTGGCGAAAATTTAAAATCGGCCTTTGAGGCTTCAAATTGCATTTTTGAATAAAATAAATAAAAATGGCCTTTCAAATTGGAAAAACTGCGCAAAAAAAACTGCGCCTGAAAATCTTTTCAAAGCTCGACTTATGGAACGAAAGTTCTGTCAGAAGCCAGCAAAAGAAAGAAGAAAGTTTGAGCCCATGAAAAAATTAGTTGAAAAAAAAAAATTCAGCACTGCTATCGATCTCTTGAAAATATTTAAAAATTTCCAGAAACATTTTCTGGCCCTTGATTTTTTTTTTCAAATAAGCCTTGGGCTTGGTTAGTTCTTTAAAAATTATTTATTTAAAATTTCACACCTTGCAAAAATATTTGTAGCCATTTCTAGTGCATACTTTTAAGCGTTGGGTGTTTGGGAGAAATTTTTGCCTAACCATTTTTAATTCCGACAACAAATAACAATAACTGTACTCGCGGAAAAAAATCCCTGCATCTAGGTGTGGCCTGGCTGTTTTTTTTAACCAATTATCAATTCTGTGGTAAAATAACAACAACAAAAACCACCATCATTATTATCGACATAATCAGCGCCAGGATTTGTTAATACCGACAATGGCCCCTCGAGGCCATTTGCCTTCCATTGGAGTGGAATTACTATTTTTTTTTTGTGTTTAATTTTGTTTTTGTTGTTGCTGTTGTTATTAAATAATTTAGAAAATGAGCAATAAATGAATACATTATGGAGGGTGGGAGGTAGGAAGGGAGTGTGGAAGGTAGTGTGGTAAGGAGTATTCGATGGCAGAATTGGCAGGATGTTATTATTATTCATTGACGCTGCTGCATTCACGTCGATGTGTTGACACAACACCAAACGGTCATGGCGTTGTAGGTTCGTAGCCCAATCGTGGCACCATTCAAACTAATTTGCAGTCTGCCTTGCATATCGAACCCATGGTCCATTGTCCGCCATTATTTTATGGGGGTGGTGTTGACCAACACCACCAACACAAAGCCCCGTGCAAAAATAAAACCACACACACACACTCGGCAAGCAATCGAATGGCCATTCCATACAAATTTTCATTAACTATTCTGCGAGGCCTATAATCCTCCCCCCCCCCCCCCCACAGCTCTGCTAACCACACACAACTGTGTATACGTACGAGAGCTGCACATAGGGAGTTATATATAGTATGTATAAAACTCCGGCTGAAACTAATTAAACAAATTAAAATTCAATGTGTGAAAATTAGAGTTTGAATGAAAAAAAAATTCTGAATAGAGGCTGGCTGGCTGAATGTGTCTATTTAGTTTGGGATGCAGGCAGGATGTAGAGATGGAAATGTCGTGGGGAATGATGGATGAATATTTTTTGGAAGGGAATTTAAAATGTTACTTTTAATTATTAATTTTTTTTTAATTTAAAAAAATATACTTTGGCCTAAAAAAAATGTTCAATCTTTAAAAATATCCATGACTTGTTTTGGTCCTTACAAAAATATTTTAAATTGTCAAGGATCAGGCTTTGTCTTTGGAAGAAAATTACCTTAAAACCTTAAAGACTTGTTTTGGTCCTTGAAAAAATATTTAAACATATTCAGGACTGGTTTTAACCCTCGAAAAATATATCCAGGACATGTGTTTGTTGCTTAAATACTATTTAAAAAGAAAAAAGCCATGACCTGTATTCTAAACTGCCGTTGGTTTTTATATTAAATCGGACGACAGAGCACGAAGCCGATCGGCTCGCAGTCGGCGTGCAGCCGCCGCCGACTTTTTTTAAGTGATCTGAGCCGCCGCTGATGTATGCGGCTCTCATCGGCTCAAATTTTTAGCCGACTGAGTCGGCTAAGCTGTTGAAAAATATAAATTTATACAGCAAATTTGTATAAATATGTCTTTTAATCTTATCGATAAATTAACATATTATAATGCTCATTATTGGACGATAATTTACATTGTGCACTCGTCTTCGAGAGGCAAAAACGTGTAGGCTATTTATATTAATTATACCCTACAGCACATAGTGGTAAGGGTATTATGTCTTTGTAGATTTGTTTTTTTTTTATCACAAAACCTTTGGCAACCTTTTGTAACTTACGAATTTTGATGGAGTGGCAACCATATTGTTTGCCAAAGATTCGTTGTGTTTTTGCTTGTTCAAAGAAAAGAATGCAAAATGTGCCAAAGGAATATTAAAAATTATTTTTCCGCTAACCGAAAGGGTCAAACAGTTTTGACTAAATCAGAATCCGATTCTGACGAATCTGTTGATACTGAAATCAATATTTCTCAATATGCAGATGTATCTCAATATGAAGATCTTTTTAAAAAGAAAAATGAATTTAAAAATTTGGCAAAGGTTGTTGTAAATGAAGGTGGTATATCATTGTGTTGGAAATATTTTGGTGATCTCCATTTTAAAAAGAGGCATATACTTCAAAAATATAAATTTTGCAAATTGTGTTTGGATGAAAAGACCAATTTAAAAAGGTAAGAATTTCTAATTTTTTCCATTCGCATGTGTGTAATTGTTTATGATTTTAGTTTTGGAAAATCAACATCAACCACAAATTATATGAACCATCTACGAGCTGTACATAACTTGGACGTGAAATCTTTAAATAACCTGAAAAGTTCAACAATGACACAAAATGCATTGAAATCCTCAACAAGTTGTAACAACAAACAACAAAATGCTCGCCGGGTCGCCGAAATGTGCTGTTGGGATTTGCAACCGTTTAAAATTGTTGAAAGGCCAGGATTTAAGAAATTGGTATCTTTCTTAAACCCAAAGGCTATATTCCCCACAGATAGGACAATAGCTACAACGGCTTTAAACGATGTTTATAACATATATTTGGACCACGTAAAAACAAGCCTTAAAGAGTCGCCCGAAAATGTTACACTTGTATTGGATATGTGGTCAGATAAACATAAGCACTTGTCTTACATAAACATAAAAGTGCATTTCTGCCAAAATTTTCAAATGCAAATTGTAACGCTCAAGACAGAGATCTTTCCACGACCTCACACTGGACTAGCAGTTGTAGAAAAAATTGAAGAAGCTTTATGTGAATTTAATCTGTTGGAAAAAAACATATGTGCTGTTACTGATGGTGGAAGCAACATCGTTTCAGCTTTAAAAATTAAAAATATACCAAGATATGGTTGTATGGCTCATGTTTTACACAGATTTTTGATGGAAGATATACTAAACAACAAGTCATTTGAAAATATTAATAACATAATATCAAAATTAAAAAAAATTTATGGCAGCTTAATGTATAGCTATGAAGAAATATCAAATATTCAAAATATGGAGGAACAAAACGATTTAGTAAAAATATTTACAGAGGTTGAAATAATTTTGGAGAGTTTGGATAGTTGCGAACAATTTCCACATGGAGATGACTATTTTACTGAACAATATGAAGCAACTTTAAACGTCAAGCACCACACCTCTTTGAAAAATTCCGTTGCAACACGTTGGAACTCTCTGCTTGCAATGATTCAAAGCTATACGAATAATATATCCACTATAAATATAGCATTAGTTAAAGCTAAAAAGGAACTGTTAGTGATTGGGACAATGGAAATGCAAATTATAACGGAATTTGGCACGTTTTTAAAAATTTTTGAGGACGCCACAAAACACCTTCAAGGCCAAGATTATCCGACGATATCTTCGTGTATTTATTTTCAGGAATCCATTATGTCCTCATTGAAGAAAGAAGAAGAAAAAGCGTCTTTTGAACTAACAATCAATTTATGCAATTTCGCTGTGCAAAACTTTACGAAGCGATTCAAAGTATATAGAATGTATGTTGTAGCTGCGCTTATGGACCCATGCCAAAAAAACTGGCCTGTTTTAGATAAATATATACTACAGATACCCAAACAATCGCCAAACTCCTTGGAACTTGTGCATGATGTTCTGTCTCCAATTTCCAAGGAGAACTTGATTATGGAAGAAATTGAAAAATTAAAGGAAATCGATGACACATTATTAAATGAGCCATCAACGAGCACTGAACCAAATGCAAAAAAACAGGTATTATGTTTTAATAAATGTAAAGGTAAACTTAACTAACGTATATTTTACTTGCAGAAAATATCAGCTAGTCGTCAAAGAATGTTGGAATTTATGGGACCATCGCCTTCTAATGTACAAAATAACGTAGAGTTAGAAATAAGAAAATATTTGGAAATGAAAGTCGAGGCGGTTGAGCCTCTAGATTGGTGGCGACAGAACAAACAAGTACGTTAAAGATTCACATCTTAAACTTATTTTAAGCAGGTTACGTTTTGACCATTTACTTTTTATAGATCTTTCCAAATGTTGCTGCTGTAGCAAATATGTGCTTTGGAATTCCAGCCACATCAGCATCTTCAGAGCAAGCATTTTCATATGCCGGGAATTGTGTAAATGCAAAGAGAAGCAGCCTGCATCCGGCAACAGTAAAGAAACAATTGTTTGTTCACGATAACAAGGCAGTCGTCGAACCATTTTTATCAAATTAAAGTATTTTTATTAATTTTTAATGTGCTATAAGCAACAAATGTGCATATAAACTTATATTTTCATTTTTATTTTAAATTAAATGAATTGACAGTTATTAAAACAACCGAAATTATTTGTTCACGTTAAAGTCGTCGTCTGTAGCCGACTTTTAGCCGCCGCCGGCCGTATATTGCTTTAGCCGCCGCCGCCGATTTTCTTTCGGCTGCAGTCGACTTTTAGCCGCCGCCGACTTTTTTATGCTTAGCCGCCGCCGCCGCCGAGAATTTTACATCGGCTTCGCCCTCTGTCGGACGAAAATATATATGGGAGCTATATTTAAATCTGGACCGATTTTCACGAAACTTGGCAGACATCCATCTAGGCTCAATTCAGTACGATATGCCAAATTTCGTGCAAACCGAAAGATGTATAGGGACTTTGGTACACAATTTACCTTAAATCGGACGAAAAAATATATATGAGAGCTATATCTAGATTTGAACCGATTTTCACAAAACTTCGAAAATATAGCTCCAGGTTCAATTCAGTATACTATGCCATATTTCGTGAAAATCGAAAGATATATAGGGACTTTGGTGCACCATTTACCGTAAATCGGACGAAAATATATATGGGAGATACATCTAAATCTGAATCGATTTCCGCGATACTTAACACACATCATTCTATGGCTAATTCATTACGTTATGCCAAATTTCGTGCAAATCGAAAGATATATAGGAACTTTGGTGCACCATTTACCTTAAATCGGACGAAAAAATATATGAGAGCTATATCTAAATCTAGACCGATTTTCACGAAACTTGGCAGACATCGATCTAGGCTCAATTCAGTACGTTATGCCAAATTTCATGCAAATCGAAAGATATATAGGACGAAAATATATATGGTAGCTATATCTAAATCTAAACCGATTTTCACGAAACTTGACAGACATCACTCTAGGCTCAATTCAGTACGCTATGCCAAATTTCGTGCAAATCGAAGGACATATAGGAACTTTGGTGAACCACTCAGAAAGTGATTCTATGCATATTCTCAAAAGGAACCATGTGTCTATCTCGTTTCCTTGTGCCTGTTACAAACATATGCACAAAGACATAATACCCTGTATACCCTGAAGGTATAAAAAGGGGGTTATATGGGGACTACCCCAAATAGGGGGCGAATATTAATAATTTTTCGTAGGGAGATTTGTTACCATATACGACTACAAAATACCTAATTGCAGCGAATTTGCTTGAAAAACACGCTCAAGAACCCCAAAATAGCGAAAATTGGGGGTACCCGTATATGGGGGCTATCCGAAAAAATGGACCTATATTCATAATTTTTTGTGGAGAGATTTGCTACCCAATAAGAACTCGAAGTACCAAATTACAGTCAATTCTTTCGAAAAAAAAAACGATCAGAACCACCAAAATACCGCAAAATTGGGGGCTTACCGAAAAAATATGGATCCATATTTATAATTTTTTGTGGAGAGATTTACTACCCAATCAGAACTCAAGTTAGCAAATTTCAACAAATTCGGTCGAAAAATGTGATAAAAATACCGCAAAATTGGGGATACCCTTATATAGAAGGCTATCTGAGAAACCATACCTATATTCATAAATTTTAGTAGTGGGAGAGTTGCTACCCAATAAGAACTCAAGTTACCAAATTTCAGCGAATTCGGTGGAAAAATACGATCAAAATCCTCAAAAGGTTTGCTACCCAATAAGAGCTCAATGTACACAATTTCAGAAAAACGCGCTCCAGAACCTAAAAAAATATCGAAAATTGGGGGGTACCCTTATATGGGAGCTATGCCTAAATGTGGACCGATGTAGGCCTGGCTGCAGAATTGCAAAATGTTGGCGATCTATCTCAATTCGTTTAGACGCTAGAGTGATTACAACAGACAGACGGACATACGGACATGCTTAAATCGTCATAGAATTTTACGCCGATCAAGAATTTATATACTTTATAGGGTCGGAAATGATTATTTCGATGAGTTACAAACGGAAAAACAAAACTAATATACCCACCATACTATGGTGGAGGGTATTAAAACAAAGAAAAACAAATCCTAAATATTTTTTAGCAAGGCCCTACATATTTTCAATGACAAAAACAGGTCCGAGATTTTTTCAAACTATATTTTTATGGTTCAAAACAGGTTGTGCTTAGTTTAAAATATTTGTTTTGAGGACCAATAAATATTTGGTATATTTCTTATTTTTGATTTCAATGGTCAAAAGAAGAAGGTCTGACTGTTTTTAAAAATTTTTCCAATGACCACAAAAAGCTCGGGAATTTCTATTAGTTTTTCCAAGGAAAAAATATTTTTCTAAGGTCAACGGATGGCTCTAGAATTTTTAAATATTTTTTAAGTAGGTATCAACAATAAGTTCAGATTTTTTCTAAACCGTTTCGAAAGGACCAAGCTCTCGATAGATACGGATTTAGTAGGAAAATATATTGTATGAGGATGTTCCTCAAAAATATGTATTTCATAAATGCAGGCTTATTGGTAAGATGGTCCACTATAAATATTCTTAAAAAAATACGGAATTATTGGTCAAATTGTCCTCGAAAAATGTTGTCTTTAGAGAAGTCCAAGCATACTGATCAGATGGTCCACTATAAATATTCTTTAAAAAATCCGGAATTATTGATCAAATGGTCCTCGAAAAATGTTGTCGTCTTTATTTTTTTTTTTATTTATATATTTCACAGTGCCCAGTCTTTCGACCTTAAGGCTGTAAGCTACATTTCACAATTAAATATAAATTTTATCGTATTAAGCGGCATAAATGTAAAAGGGAGGGATATTGAACTACTAAAGAATATTATACCGATTAAATTACAAAAAAAAAATTTTTTGATTATTATAGGTTATGATTAAAAAAAAATTGATTAATTGGATTATGACTACTCCAGGGATTATGACTACTTTAGGGAAATCCGATCTTATTTTAAAATAATTTTCTAAAATAATTCCCCCCTATAGCTCCGATTTTCCACCAAAATTGTTTAAAAATTCCACACCTTTTTTTAAAGTCCTCGCCGATATCCCTCTAAAGACTTTTTTTAAATTCCCGAAACTTCTCTAATATCCCTTAAAAGAAATTAAAAAAAAATCAGAAACTACAAAAATAAATAATTTTACTTCCACTTACCTGAACCATTTTGAATCCTATTTAAGAAAAATATTCACTCGGTAAATCCGCCAAATAGTTGTAATGGACTTCAAAAACGCTGTGTCAATTTTACACCGGCAAATCAATGTCAAGTTCACAAAAGGAAGCAGCAGCAGCAGTGGTTGTAATTGTAGTCAATGAATTACTTCTCCTTATCGTCCTGTAGTTGTTGTTGTAGTTTTGTTACAACAAAAAATTGCACTATTTTTTTATTTTTAATTTCTACACATTTACAAAATTTTAACACTTGCTGGATGATTTGTTTTATTTTCATTTATTTACAATGTAAACGAGTTTTATTTATTTGTAATTTTTTAGAAATAAATTAAAAAAAAACACATTTAAAGATTCTAGCTTAATTTTTATTGTGAAATAGAAATTTACACTTGTTTTCCTGTTTTGTTTTGATTACGATGATTTTTTTTCTATTGTGGTGGAGCGAGGAATGGGAATATCTTAATATTTTCTGCTTCTTCTTCTTGAATTTTTTACACAAACAAAAAAACACGTGCTAAAAAATATGTTGTGGTTTGTTTCTATTCTTTATTCTTTTTCTTATTATATTTTGTTACTTCTCAGCACTTTTGCTAGCTCTCTCTCACTCTCGCACACCGTCAACACACAATCATGCACACCACACTTTGTTCACGTTTGGTTTTGGTTATGAATTATTATTTTTTGTTTTGTTGTTTTCTTTTTTATTTACAATTAATTATTGAAATATTTTATTTTTTTATAAAAGCCCGTTGAATTATGTTGAATATTTTTTTTATTAATTATTATTTTTTTTTATTTTAATTATATATGAAATTCTATAAAAGCCTATTTAGCGCGTTGTTGGTTTTACGTGCTCTTCAGTCGATTGCCCGAGCATGACAGCTGCTTGTTGGAGTTGTCTTAACTGAATAGGGTTGCCAAGCCAGACACAAAGTACTCATACCCCACAAATAAGCACAAATGGTAATCGATTAATAATAATCGATTTATGAGCAACACAAATCGTTTTGCGTGGAATCGCAAAAGGACGACTTAAATATCCCTAAAATATTATAAAATGGTGTATTTTAAAGGGGGAAACATGGGATTTTTGTAAAGAATATTTTGAGGAACAACAGAGTCTTAGGTGTGGATTTTTTAAAGCAAATTTTTAGAGGAATATCAGAGCCATAGGCGTGGATTTTTTAAAGCAATTTTTTTGAGAACTATCAGGCGTGGATTTTTTAAAGCAATTTTATTAAGGACTAGCAGAGCCATAGGCGTGGATTTTTTAATGCCAATTTTTAGAGGAATATCAGAGCCATAGGCGTGGATTTTTTAAACATTCATTTTAGAGGAATATCAGAGCCATAGGCGTGGATTTTTTAAACATTCATTTTAGAGGAATATCAGAGCCATAGGCGTGGATTTTTTAAACATTCATTTTAGAGGAATATCAGAGCCATAGGCGTGGATTTTTTAAACATTCATTTTAGAGGAATATCAGAGCCATAGGCGTGGATTTTTTAAACATTCATTTTAGAGGAATATCAGAGCCATAGGCGTGGATTTTTTAAACATTCATTTTAGAGGAATATCAGAGCCATAGGCGTGGATTTTTTAAACATTCATTTTAGAGGAATATCAGAGCCATAGGCGTGGATTTTTTAAACATTCATTTTAGAGGAATATCAGAGCCATAGGCGTGGATTTTTTTAAACATTCATTTTAGAGGAATATCAGAGCCATAGGCGTGGATTTTTTTAAACATTCATTTTAGAGGAATATCAGAGCCATAGGCGTGGATTTTTTAAACATTCATTTTAGAGGAATATCAGAGCCATAGGCGTGGATTTTTTTAAACATTCATTTTAGAGGAATATCAGAGCCATAGGCGTGGATTTTTTTAAACATTCATTTTAGAGGAATATCAGAGCCATAGGCGTGGATTTTTTTAAACATTCATTTTAGAGGAATATCAGAGCCATAGGCGTGGATTTTTTAAACATTCATTTTAGAGGAATATCATATTAAATTTTAAAAGAATCCACGCTCATTGTTGGAAAGGTCCTCTAAAAATATTCTTTAAAAAATCCCCGCTAAGTGTGGGTGTGGTCCTCTAAATATATCCCCACACTTCATCCTGGGAAGGTCCTCTAAAAATATTCGTTTAAAAAATCCACGTTTCTTCTTAGGAAGGTTCTTTAAAAATATTCATTTAAAATCCACGCTTCTTCTTAGGAAGGTCCTCTAAAAATATTCATTTAAAATCCACGCTTCTTGCGAAGGCCATCTAAAAATATTCTTCAAAAACTCGATGCTTCCTCTGGGGAAGGTCTTGTAAAAATACTCTTTAAAAAATCCACATTTATAGCTGGAGAGGTCGTCTTGCCCAGGAGGTCCTCCAAATTTTTTTTGTTTTAAATCCCGGTATTAAAATTTCATTTTTTGAAATTTAATATCATAGGGTTATGTACGTCGACTTTAGCCACTTGGTGTATTATCGATATCCCCGTTATCGTTTCAAAATTGGAACCCAAATGTTGCCAATATTAAAAAAAAAACATTAAAACGAAGAAGGAGCGAATACAAGAAAACGATAATAAAAATGAAATAAAAACAAACAACAAATAATAATAGTTTTGATATTTTTTCATCTGAAAGAGATCCTGGGGATGCTGTTGTTTTTTATTTCCGGATTCAATTGATTTGGACCTGATCTGTTTTGAAAACCGTTTGCCTTATATAAAATATACTGGTGAGAAATTGAAACTAATTCGGAAGGGAAATAGTTTATTTGGTTTGGCATTTGCATTCATGCGGAACAAATTATGCGAATTACAGGTAAGCCTATTAAGATCTCCATACGAATATTTTATATTCTAAAATAAAATTACAATAAAGGGTTTATTATTTTCTTTTTCTTTTCAGAATATCCAACATCATGGTATATAAATTATTTAATGAGGTCCTTTATCAGTCATCATGTGTTTGCAGATAATGAAGCAGATAGATTTCTTTACCTCTGAAAAAATTATTTAAAAAATCCACGCCGTGTATAGACCTCGGAAAAAAATTATTAAAAAAATCCACGCCTATATAGACCTCGGAAAAAATTATTTAAAAAAATCCAAGCCCTATATAGACCTCGGAAAAAATTATTTAAAAAATCCACGCCCTATATAGACCTCGGAAAAAAATTATTTAAAAAATCCACGCCCTATATAGACCTCGGAAAAAATTATTTAAAAAATCCACGTCCTATATAGACCTCGGAAAAAATTATTTAAAAAATCCACGCCCCATATATAGAAAAACTATTCAGAAATCCCATTTAAAAAATTAAAAGTCCATCAATCTCCGATTTTATCACATTTTATTACATCTTAATTTTATGTTACACATAAACTTATATTTAAAGAAAAGTTTTTTTTTCTACAAAAATAGACAGCCATTATAGGCCTCAATTTCATGTATCAATTCCTGATAATTATTCAACATTGTCTTCCATTCGTTGGTAAAGACAATACTCGATAAATTCAATTTGATGTAATGGAAGCAACGTTTCTTTAAAACGTCCGCCGAATGTTGATCGGCCAACACCAAGGTAGGTAATACGGTTTCATTTGAAATTTCCTTATTCAGTACACTTTCACATAATCCTTTCAGCTGTTCGACATCGTATTTATCCGCCGCGGCCAATAGTTCTCCAGCCATGCTGTGAATATTCGGTGCCCCGTCCGAATACATATAGGTTAACATTTCCTTAATGACATCCGGTTCAAAATCATTGATGAGTATTTGATTGGTTTTATTTTCCGTCATTGATTCATGATCGAACATGGCGGCAAAGACACTGCTGCGTAGACTTAAAATGGCTTTGTGGGCATAGAGTTCTTCGCCCTTAACGACCAACGTAACATCACTAAATTTCCCCGTATTCAAAAGGGTTGCCATGCGCTGGTGTAGGGCCGAGCCAACAGAATGTAACCCCTCCCAGGGTGAACTATGGATCACATCCACCATCATCGTTAATTCACATCGGATTTGTAGGGCACCATTTATAAGCAGCTGTCGTGCAGGATTGCGCACATCGGAAAGAGTTATTTTACGTGGATAAATTAGAGAGCCTTGCAGCGAACCATTACCATTCCATTTCCCCAGGGAATCATCGAGATCTCCATTCAGTTTCACAATTTTTAATTTGAGTTTGAATTTAACACACGACTGATTGCTGCTGACCATTTTCACCAGCAGCACAATTTGGCCATCTGTTTTGGTCAGCACAATTTGCCATTTGATTTTGCCCTCCGTTTCATCGGTAAATACCGGCGAGTCCACTTTATTCTTAATCGCACAGAAATTTTCAATTATCCAAAGGTATTGAATGCGGGCCACTGTGACACGATCACAATACCAGGCTGTATCATTGTAGAATTTCTTTTTATCGTTTAGTGTCTGATGGAGATAACATATTTTCGCAGGAGGTGACGACGGCGAGGAGGAGGATGTTTTCGAGGTCATCGCGTTGAAGTTTAAATTTGAACTGTTCATGTTTGGTATTTGAGGTTAGTTATTTGAAATTATGAAAATCGAATCTGCAGGCAGGTAGGAAGGATATGCAAATTCAGGTAGGAATAGAGCTATTATGGATTAATGATCGCGGAATTTCCAGCAGCTGTAACCTGTTCTTAGAATAAAATTAAATTACAAAAAAAAAGAGGATAAACAATTCTGGGATTTTTATAAGGGAATTTTTAGAGGATCAGCTGACTATTTTGCTGGGATTTTTTTAAAGAATATTTTAGAGGAACATTCGGGATTTTTTAAAGAAAATTTTTAGAGAAATATCGGAGCCCTAGGCGTGGATTTTTTAAAGAAAATTTTTAGAGAAATATCGGAGGCGTAGGCGTGGATTTTTTGAAGCTAATTTGTAGAGAAATATCGGAGGCTTAGGCGTGGATTTTTTGAAGCTAATTTGTAGAGAAATATCGGAGGCTTAGGCGTGGAATTTTTGAAGCTAATTTCTTGAGGACTAACAGAGCCCTAGGCGTGGATTTTTTAAAGAAAATTTTTAGAGGACTAGCAGAGCCCTAGGCGTGGATTTTTTTAAAGGAAATTTTTAGAGAAATAGAGCCTTACGCCTTGAAAAATTTAAAGAAAATTTTTAGAGAAATAGAGCCTTACGCCTTGAAAAATTTAAAGAAAATTTTTAGAGAAATAGAGCCTTTCGCGTGGATTTTTAAAGAAAATTTTTAGATAAATAGAGCCTTACGGGTGGATTTTTAAAGAATATTTTTAGAGGACCTTCCCAAGTAGAGGCGTCTATTTTTTAAAGAATATTTTTAGAGGACTAATAGAGGCGTCTATTTTTTAAAGAATATTTTTAGAGGACCTTCCCAAGAAGCCTCGATTTTTTAAAGAATATTTTTAGAGGACCTTCCCAAGTAGAAGTCTCGATTTTTTAAAAAATATTTTTAGAGGACCTTCCCAAGTAGAAACCTCTATTTTTTAAAGAATATTTTTAGAGGACCTTCCCAAGAAGAAGCCTCGATTTTTTAAAGAATATTTTTAGAGGACCTTCCCAAGAAGAAGCCTCGATTTTTTAAAGAATATTTTTAGAGGACCATCCCAAGAAGAAGCCTCGATTTTTTAAAGAATATTTTTAGAGGATCTTCCTAAAATTAGGCGTGGATTTTTTAATGAATATTTTTAGAGGATCTTCCCAAAAATAGGCGTGGATTTTTTAATGAATATTTTTAGAGGATCTTCCCAAAAATAGGCGTGGATTTTTTAATGAATATTTTTAGAGGATCTTCCCAAAAATAGGCGTGGATTTTTTAATGAATATTTTTAGAGGATCTTCCCAAAAATAGGCGTGGATTTTTTAATGAATATTTTTAGAGGATCTTCCAAAAAATAGGCGTGGATTTTTTAATGAATATTTTTAGAGGATCTTCCCAAGAAGAAGCCTCGAAGCCTATAGTGGAGATTTTTTTAACAATATATTTAGAGGACCATTTGACCCATAATTAAGGATTTATACTAATCATAATAGTTAATGTATTTTTAAACACTTTTTCAGATTATCAGCATCTCGAAGCTCTAACACTATTTGTAATGTAATTTTACATTAAATAATTTGTTGTAATTTCATATCTACGTATTCTGATGTGAATCTCAGGTATGTTCACAAAATCCAAATCATTTTTTTAATGGCAATTACGAAACATTTTACATTTCTCTTCTTTCTTTCAGTTCAATAACAACAAAATTAAAAAAATAAGATATAAATAAAAATCCCATGGCATCAGAACCCTCCTGCTCTAATAACTGCATCCTACACAATGGTTCGTTGTCAATTAAGGACTCCATTGACGCTACGTGGTTTTGTGACCGAGTCAAAGTAACCAAATTCATCTATGACTGGAAAGTAGAACATTTCAATACGTTTAATGGTGATCTAATTTCCCCAATATTCACCAATGATCACGCCAATCCGCACAACATCAAATGGCAAATGGGCCTAACGAAAGTTAAAAAAATCGTCGTATTGAAAGTGAAATTGGTGTGCAGCGATAAGCCGCTGATGCACTTCAAATTCGAAGGCTATATGGAAAATGGTGAACAACGAAAGGATATTAGCCGAGACAATCTGTACAAGGCTGTGCCCGAGGATGTCTTTATATTTCCCCGGCCCATTGAAATCGAAATTGAAAAGATACCCGCAAATGACACCTTGATCACACATTGTGAACTCGGTGTTATTGATGATCTCATTGATATTCCATCAAGTGATGAGTGTTTAGATTGTTATGAGGACACGGATTTATTTCAGGATATGGGTAAACTATTGCAAAGTGAAAAATTCAGTGATGTCACGTTGATGGTGGAGAAACAACAGCTAAAGGCCCACAAAAATATTTTGAGTATGCGTAGCGAAGTATTTGCCGCGATGTTCGATAACGAAGCCATGACGGAGAATACCTCAAATTGTGTTGACATCAATGATATGGAATATCCGGTGGTTCGGGAAATGCTTACCTTTATCTACACCAATCAGGCGCCGAATATTGATGAAATGCCCATCGAACTATTTGTGGCAGCTGATAAATATGCGCTCAAGAAGCTAAAGGCAAAATGTGAAATTGCCCTGAATCGCCAACTGACATGTAATAATGCCTTGGAAATCCTAATATTGGCGGATCGTCATAATTCGGAAGTTGTAAAATTACGTTCAATACATTTTATTAAACAAAATATGGCCGAGATAGAGAAGAACGATGATTGGCAGACTATGTTAACGGAATATCCTCAGTTAATTGAAGAAATTGAATTTTATAATGGTTGTGTTGAAATGTGAAGGGAAAAGAAGAAGAAGAAAAACAGAATTGTAATTAATAAAGGCATAAGATTTATTTATTAAGAACACATATTGAAATATTGAAAAAGAAATTGTATGAAGGAAGTCATGAAAATCGTTGATTTTAGGAGTCAAGTGGGCCTCTATACATGTTATATGAAAACAGCGAATTATTGATTAGATGGTCCTCTACAAATATTTGTTTTTAAAACCCGAACTTATTGCTCAGATAGTCTTCTATAAACATTCTTTATAAAAGCAGAGCTGATTGGTCAGCTAGTCCTCTAAAAATATTCGTTCTAAAAGCCGAGCTTATTGGTCTGATAGTCCTCTAAAAATATTCGTTTTAAAAGCCGAGCTGATTGATCTGATAGTCCTTTAAAAATATTGATCTGATAGTCCTTTAAATTTATTCGTCTTAAAAGCCGAGCTGATTGGTCTGATAGTGCCTTAAAAAAATTGTTTTAAAATCCGAGTTAATTGGTCTGATAGTACTTTAAATGTATTCGTCTTAAAAGCCGAGCTGATTGGTGTGATAGTCCCTTAACAATATTCGTCTTAAAAGCCGAGCTGATTGTTCTGATAGTCCCTTAACAATATTCGTTTTACAAGCCGATCTGATTGGTCTGATAGTCCCTTAACAATATTCGTTTTAAAATCCGATCTGATTGGTCTGATAGACCCTTAAAAATATTCGTTTTAAAATTCGAACTGATTGGTCTGATAGTCCCTTAAAGATATTCGTTTTAAAAGCCGACCTGATTGGTCTGATAGACCCTTAAAAATATTCGTTTTAAAAACCGAGCTGATTGGTCTGATAGACCCCTAAAAATATTCGTTTTAAAAGCTGAGCTGATTGGTCTGATAGTCCCTTAAAAATATTCGTTTTAAAAACCGAGCTGATTGGTCTGAAAGTCCTCTAAAAATATTCGTTTTAAAAACCGAACTGATTAGTCTGAGAGTCCTTTAAATATATTCTTTAAAAAAAGCCACCCTTATTAGTCTGATAGTCCTCTAAAATTAATCTTTAAAAATCCTCGCTTATTAGTCAGATGGTCATCTAAAAATATTCTTTAAAAAAATCCACGCCTATTGTTGGGAACGTCCTCTAAAAATATTCTTTAAAAAATTCACGTCTATTGTTGGGAAGGTCCTCTAAAACTATTCTTTAAAAAATGGGGGTTCTTCTTGGGAAGGTCCTCTAAAACTATTCTTTAAAAAATCGAGGGTTCATCTTGGGAAGGTCCTCTAAAAAATATTCTTTAACAAATCCACGCTTATTGGTCTGCTAGTCCCCTAAAAATATTCTTTAAAAAATTCACGCTTATTGGTCTGCTAGTCCCATAATAATATTCTTTAAAAAAATCACGCTTATTGGTATGTTAGTCCCCTAAAAATTTTCTTTAAAAAATCCACACCTAAGGCTCTGATATTTCTCCAAACATTTGCTTTAAAAACCCACACCTAAGGCTCTGATATTTCTCCAAACATTTGCTTTAAAAACCCACGCCTAAGGCTCTGATATTTCTCTAGAAAATTGCTTCAAAAATCCACGCCTAGGGCTCTGACATTTCTCTAGAAAATTGTTTTAAAAAATTCACGCTTATTGTGGGGAATGGCCCTCCTAAATATTATTCAAAACATCCACGTTTATTGTTTGGAAGGTCCTCTAAAATGTTCTTTAAAAAATTCACTTTTTTTGGACGGTCATCTAAAAATATTCTTTCAAACACCGCTTATTATGGGGAAGGTCCTCTAAAATTAATCTTTAAAAAAAACCCTCGCTTCTTCTTCTTATTGGTATGTTAGTCCCCTAAAAATTTTCTTTAAAAAATCCACACCTAAGGCTCTGATATTTCTCCAAACATTTGCTTTAAAAACCCACACCTAAGGCTCTGATATTTCTCCAAACATTTGCTTTAAAAACCCACGCCTAAGGCTCTGATATTTCTCTAGAAAATTGCTTCAAAAATCCACGCCTAGGGCTCTGACATTTCTCTAGAAAATTGTTTTAAAAAATTCACGCTTATTGTGGGGAATGGCCCTCCTAAATATTATTCAAAACATCCACGTTTATTGTTTGGAAGGTCCTCTAAAATGTTCTTTAAAAAATTCACTTTTTTTGGACGGTCATCTAAAAATATTCTTTCAAACACCGCTTATTATGGGGAAGGTCCTCTAAAATTAATCTTTAAAAAAAACCCTCGCTTCTTCTTGGGAAGGTCCTTTACAAATATTCTTTAAGAAATCCCAATTTATTGTTGTGGTGAACTTCTAAAATAATTCTTCTATTTGAATATTAATACCCCATTACATTTTTTCGAAATAAATGTTTATCTTTATTTTCTTCATTACTTATTTATCTAAAGGATATCTATTTATATGTATATGTATTTAAAACCAGTCAACAGTTAGATGAGGAATAATAATCAGTGGATTCGATATGATAAGGAAATCAATTTTAAAAAAAGAACACACCTACATACATATATACTATATTTATATGCACAAATTACGACCGGATGGTGAACCAAGAACTCTGTACAATTAACTTAAATATATCTAAACCATCATTTAAAAAAATCAAAGAATATATAGAAATTACAATAAGAAGGCGAAAAAATATGCATTAAAAATTATATAACTATAATACTAGGTGATTTTTCTTTTTTGCTTCCAAATTTTCAATTTCTAAAAAAAATTCCAAACATCTAATATTCCAATGCCCATTCATTTTCCGCAATAAAAGCATCGACAACTTCTTTCATGGTATAATTCGGTATTAATTGGTCGGGTGTTAATTTGACACGTGTGACCGGATCAAAGTGTCCCACACGTTGCAAATGCTCCTCAATATCTTTACGTTCATAGGTAATGCCAGATGGTGTTATAACGGGATCGGTTAAAATTTCAAAACTTATTTTACCACACAAATAATCGGGCACCTCACGTTTCTGTAAGGAAATGCAAAAATTAATTATTTTTTTGATTGAATTTAATTTTTAAATAAAATGCTCTACCCTTCGACGTTCATCGACTTTGGCAAATATATTATTTAACTCCTTGATATGGTCATCCTAAATGAAATGAAAAAAAATTGAAAATTAAATTGAGAAAATATTGCATCTGAATGGCATTTTATTCTTGCTTACACATTCTTGTTCAATTTCCTGTTGTTTCTCCTTTAATTGATCTTCACTGGTATTGTCATCTAGTTTCAGTTTGGCCAAGCGATTTTCCATGTCCTCTTTGATTAACCTTTGGGGAATAAATGGAGAAAAAAATAAATGCAAGGATAATGGATTAAAAAGTCAGGATGATCTTCTATAAGTAGTCTTTAAAAAAATTTAGACTTTTTTTAAGATGGTCCTCTACAAATAGTCCTTAAAAATTTCCGACTTCTTGGACAGAATAGTCATTAAAAAAATTCAGACTTCTTCGTCATATGGTCCTCTAAAAATAGTCATTAAAAAATCCCGTCTTCTTGATCAGATGGTCTTCTATAAATAGTATTTAAAAAACAATTCAGACTTCTTGGTCAAATGGCCCTCTACAAATATTAATTAAAAATTCAGAATTCTTGGTCAGATAATCCTCTATAAATAGTCCTTAAAAAATTCAGATTTCTTCTTCAGATGTTCCTCTATAAATATTGATCAAAAATTCAGACTTCTAGGTCGGATGGTCCTCTAAAGATTGTCATTATAAAATTTAGATGGCTCTAAAAATATTCTTTAAAAATCCACGCATCTTCTTCGAAAGGTCCTCTAAAGATTGCCATTATAAAATTTAGATGGCTCTAAAAATATTCTTTAAAAATCCACGCATCTTCTTCGAAAGGTCCTCTAAAAATATTCTTTAAAAAGTCCACGCATCTCCTTCGAAAGGTCCTCTAAAATATTCTTTAAAAAATCTACACCTCTTCTTCGAAAGGTCCTCTATAAATATTCTTTAAAAAATCTACACCTCTTCTTCGAAAGGTCCTCTATAAATATTCTTTAAAAAATCTACACCTCTTCTTCGAAAGGTCCTCTATAAATATTCTTTAAAAAATCTACACCTCTTCTTCGAAAGGTCCTCTATAAGTATTCTTTAAAAAATCTACGCCTCTTCTTCGAAAGGTCCTCTAAAAATATTCTTTAAAAAATCTACGCCTATTCTTCGAAAGGTCCTCTATAAATATTCTTTAAAAAATCTACACCTCTTCTTCGAAAGGTCCTCTATAAATATTCTTAAAAAAATCTACGCCTCTTCTTCGAAAGGTCCTCCATAAATATTCTTAAAAAAATCTACGCCTCTTCTTCGAAAGGTCCTCTATATAGTCCTTAAAAAAATATTCTTTAAAAAATCTACACCTCTTCTTCGAAAGGTCCTCTATAAGTATTCTTTAAAAAATCTACGCCTCTTCTTCGAAAGGTCCTCTATAAATATTCTTTAAAAAATCTACACCTCTTCTTCGAAAGGTCCTCTATAAATATTCTTAAAAAAATCTACGCCTCTTCTTCGAAAGGTCCTCCATAAATATTCTTTAAAAAATCTACGCCTCTTCTTCGAAAGGTCCTCTATAAATATTCTTTAAAAAATCTACGCCTCTTCTTCGAAAGGTCCTCTATAAATATTCTTTAAAAAATCTACGCCACTTCTTCGAAAGGTCCTCTAAAAATATTCTTTAAAAAATCTACGCCTATTCTTCGAAAGGTCCTCTAAAAATATTCTTTAAAAAATCTACGCCTCTTCTTCGAAAGGTCCTCTATAAATATTCTTTAAAAAATCTACGCCTCTTCTTCGAAAGGTACTCTCTAAATATTCTTTATAAATTCCATGCCTCTTCTTCGAAAGGTCCTCTTCCATACCTATTAATATAGCTTTGCAATTCAATTTCCTGACAAATCCTCTTCTCCTCCAGCACGTTCCAACGTTTCTTGCGGGCCAAACGTAACTGGGACGTTATATCATCGCCATAGTTTTGCTTCTTTTCTTTGGACAAATCGAAGGCTTGCGAACGTAAATATTAAAAAAAAACAACACAAAGATTATTAAGAATTCCAAAACATCGACACCCACACACACAGCCAAACAAACATACCCCTTTGTAAATGTTTTATGGCATCATCGTAGAGTTCCGCTTCCATTAAACACTGACCCAAAAAGAAATGGGCCTTTAGCATATTTGGATTTATGTCCAGGGCGCTCATACAATCATGGCAGGACAGCTCCCAACGTTTCAGTTTCAGATAACACAAAGCCCGATTGGTGTAATAGGTGGCATTATTGGGATTTTTGACCTGGTAGACAAAGGGAAAGAAGGAATAAAATTAATTAAAAAAAAACGAATTAGGTGACAATTCTAAAAATATCATGTTCTCTAGGAATTGGAACCGGCTGTCCGTAACTTACAATGCACTTGGAATAGCAATTAATGGCATCTTCATATTTCCTGGCCGAAAATAGATTATTGCCCTGCTCCTTCAGTTGGACATCGGTTAAATTCGTGGTGGAGTAAACATGTTTGCTACTCATTTTTCTCCAGCAAAACAAGAAATTTGGTGGTGGTGGACAATCTATGAGGATATCTGAAAATCCAACAACACTTTTCCCAAAAAATTACAAAAAATGATACTCAATTAGAATGGACCGAGCGAAGTGAAAAACGTTCCGAATGCAACGAATGGAGGGAGGTAGGAGAGAATGACTGATAAAATATAGGAATACAAGAAAATGGTGAGAGGTAACCTTTGTTTACGAAGACGGGTAAAGCATAACCTCAATAACCAACAGATGATGGCAGAAAAAGCCCCTGGAACTTTGGAGACCGATTCAAGCAATTAGCCTGGATTTTTAAGAAAATTTTTGGAGGAAGTTCTCGAAAATAAAAGGGGATTTATTAAAGAAAATTTATAGAGGTCCTATCAAACAAAAGTGCGGATTTTTTAAAGATTCATTTTAGAGAAATATCATATAAAGCAAATTTTTAGAGAAATATCAGAACCTTTGGCGTGGATTTTTTAAAGCAATTTTTTAAAGAAATATCAGAGCCTTAGGGGAGTCTCTTTAAATAATAATTTTAGAGGACCTTCCCAACAATAAGCGTGGGTTTTTAAAGATTAATTTTAGAGGACCTTCCCAACCATAAGTGCGGGTTATTTAAAGTAAATTTTTAGAGGACAATAAATGGCGATTAATTTAAGGGGATCTTCCCAACAAAAACGTCATTTTTTTAAAGATTGCTTTTGGAGGACCTTCCTAACAATAAGTGGGAATTTTTTAAGGTTTATTTTAGAGGACATTTCCAACAATAAGTGGGGATTTTTTAAAGCAAAATGTGACCACTATTCTGGGATTTTGTAAAGAATATTTTAGAGGACTATCAGACCAATAAGGATTATTTATAAAGGACTATCAGACAAATAATTTCGATTTTTTAAGACAATTTATAGGTGACCACATTTTTAGAGGACTAAAAAAGTGTGGGATTTTCATATATTGATTTTAAAACCTCCAAACAGTAAGCGCGGAAATTTTAAAGCACCATCTGTGCACTAGAATTTTTTTAGAGTATTTAAAGAGGACTATCTGACCTATAATTTGGGATTTCAAAATGATATCTGGAGGACCAACTGACTGATCAATAATTTTGAGTTTTTTAAAGCATATATTTGGAGGCCTGTGGATTTTTTAAAGTATATTTATTTGACCTTTTATCTGGATCAATGATGCTTTATAAATTTAAAAAGTTTTGCCGCCGTTAACATAACCCAACTTCGTTGTCATATCATCAGCTGATACTGATTATTTTTCTTGCATTTTGCACATTTTCACCGTATTTTCTCTACTCTACTATTCGTAAACAAATGCCTTCCATGTGCATTTTATTTTACCCTCATCTTTATT
>NW_026872852.1:0-13586 GCF_032173495.1 Musca vetustissima
AAGCGTTGTGTTCATGTTTTTGCCATTAACAACACAACTAAATGCGTTTGGTTTGTAGATAAGCAACATTTTTTAAACAAAACTGCTGAAAAATTATTTGCTGATAAATTCTAACAATGAACAAGAACAGCCAACAAAAAAAAAAAAAACACAAACGCCCCAAAAACTTGTTCACAGCACATTCAGACTCACACACACACACACAAATGGGAAATAGGAAATGAAAACATTATAAATGAGGGAGAGTGTATAAATGATGGAAAGTACGAAGTAATTTAATGGAAAGTATGAAAAAATTCCAAAATATTGTATTGATTATTTGTCTCCAATTGATATGGGGACTTGAGAAAAGAAAGGACATATTACAGGCTATGGTAACAATATAGGAAATGCTATAAATCAGATTGGTGAAGATGTGTTTCATTGCTTAACTTGATGTTCGGCTTAACAATGGGTATTCAGTAAAAATTCTCCGATATTTTGCGAGTTCAATCATCCTAGATCTTACCAGAGCCAAACATGTATCTCGTTGGGACTATTTGTTTCGAAAACTCATTTTCTGAAATTTGAAAGATGTTAACAATAGAAGAACATTCCAAAGAAACAGGGTAGCAAGGTAGGTCTATCGGTCTATCTAAGTATTGTATCAACAAATGACGATTCTAGGCAACGCTGCCACAACCCAACTAATATAATATAATGTTTGCTCCGGATTATTTTGGTCCATGCCGGGATCGAACAAACCCCGAACCACGGTTCTGTTCGCTTTGCCACAATATCATTCACCACAGGTCAATGTCGGTAAGAGGAATGGTTCCGGGTTGGTCAGGTTGCGATACCACATCATGTTGCTACATCGCAATCCCCAGCGAGTCTTCGACCACGACGTAATCTCCTTCGTCGGAGTACGGAACTCAGCAGCAACCCAATATGCAGCATTTAAGACCACACGGTGCTGTTCCTACTACTGACAGAGCATCGTTTTTGCAATTTAATTGCAACGGTCTTTGAGGAAGAAAATGTTAGTCTCGGCGTTGCATTAAATCAATCTCAATGAAAATTGTAGCCTATAGCGTTGTGATGGTTACACCATTCCGATGAAGGGTCGTATCCCGAAGTGAAGGTGGGGGCCTAGCATTTCTTATGTACCACTCTGTTCCATATAGGCCTATCTCACTTGAGATAGACTATAATGACCCATGGATGTAATATATGGGGTATTACATCCATGGGGAGGTGGTCATCTCCATAAGCAGACCGCCCGATTTTATCATCTCTGAACGCTGCAAATTTCATTAATCATAGGGAAGCCAACTGGCAAGGAGTTCACAAAACAGGGCTCCCGAGAACTTTCCATTCCTTCTGATGTACGGGTAACAGAAAGAAAATTCCGGGACATCATTGCAGCTGTATCCGTCAAATTTATATCTGCTGATCGAATAACCGAGATGAGACCTAAAATCCCAACAGAAGCAGTTGGTCGAGTAAATGAGCGCAATGAGCTCCGTCGATCTAACCCAGTCCCAGAATGCCGTCCTTGGAGCTCAACCCCCACCAGTCGCAGCTGAAGAACGTCAGCTGCACAGACAAACCAGAGTAGTTTTGGTTTAATTACGTTCAGAGGGGGCAGTCGTCTCAATTCATACTGGACACGGATTAGTGGCCACATGCAGAACTTCTGCCTAGCATGTGGTACATGCACTTACACCACACTGTACATATTCAATTGCCTAGCAAAACTTACTCGACTTACTCCAGAAGATCTGTGGTGCGGAAGTAGCTGCATTTCTTAACTGGGAGACTGAATCAAACAAGAAGAACGATAGTTATATAAAACTGCTACAACAACAATATATATTAGGTTGGGGAAAAAGAAATCCATTGTTTTTATATGAACTATAGCACTTTATTTAACATGATTCGGAATGTCCGATGTGGACTAAATATGCACCATTTTGTTGTATGATGTGTTGCCAATTAAAAGGTAACTTCATAATGTCTCTCTCATAGAAGTCCTGCTCTCTACTTGCAAAAATACTCTAGTAGTCGATTTTCACAATCCTCTGTAGGTACCAATTTTTATACCCTTCACCACACTGTGGTATATATATATATATATATATATTTCAATAGGACGAACCCTATTGAAATTGGAGAAAATCGGTTCAGATTTAGATATAGCTCCCATATATAGTTTCGTCCGATTTGATGTAAGTGGTGCACCAATGTCCCTATATATCATTCGATTTGCATGAAATTTGGTATAACGAACTGAATTGAGTCTCGCATAATGTGTGCGAAGTTTCGCGAAAGTCGGTTCAGATTAGGATATAGCTCCCATATATATTTTCGTCCGATTTTATGTAAATGGTGCACCAATGTCCCTATATATCATTCGATTTGCACGAAATTTGGCACAACGTAATGAATTAGGTATAGTATGATGTGTGTTAAGTTTCGTGAATATAGGTTCAGATTTAGATATAGCTCCCATATATATTATCGTCCGATTTTATTTAAATGGTGCACCAATGTCCCTATATATCATTCGATTTACACGAAATTTGGCACAGCGTACAGAATGGAGTGTAGAATGACGTGTGTTAAGTTTCGTCAAAATCGGTTCAGATTCAAATATAGCTCCCATATATATTTTCGTCCGATTTTAGGTAAATAGTGCACCAAAGTCCCTATATATCCTTCGATTTGCACGAAATTTTGCATAGCGTACTGAATTAAGTCTAGAACGATTCGGTTTAAATTTCGCGAAAACCTGTTCAGATTTAGATATAGCTCCCGTATATATTTTCGTCCGATTTTAAGTAAATAGTGCACCAAAGTCCCTATATATCCTTCGATTTGCACGAAATTTTGCATAACGTACTGAAGTGAGTCCGGAACGATGTGTGTTAAATTTCGTGAAGATCAGTTTGGAACACTTTGACTTCGTCTATTAATATATTTTCGTCCGATTTAATGTAAATTGTGCACTAAAGACTAAAAGTTTGGCCGTCTGCCACACAATGTACTGAAGTTACTATAACCTTTCGTGTATCAAGTTTTCTTGAAATCGGTTCAGATTTACATATTGCTCCTATATATAATTTCGTTTTAAGTAAATTATGCACTTAAGAGCCAAATGCTAGGCCGATTGACACAACGTATTGGAATTAGTATAAATAAATCTCTGGCAAGTCTATTTACAAAATTAAGATAAGTTGCAGAATGGCATGTGTTGGGATTGATGTTAGTCGGTTTACTTATAGATAAAGATCATGTCAATGTTCCTTCCTTCAATTTCATGTCAATGTTCCTTCGAATATACCCAAAAGTGGTGAAGGGTATCATATAATCGGCCCAGTCCGACTATACTACCTTCCTTACTGGTTTATCATTAAAGAAATATCGCAATGTAAGAAAACTATGATAGTCGCTTGGTGCCAAGTCCGGACTGCATGGCGGATGCATTAAATCTTTCCAACCAAGCTCCCAAAGTTTCTGGCGGTCCCTGTAGATGTGTGTGGCCTAGCGTTGCCCTGGTGGAACACGACACCGTTTCTGGCCGTTTTTTGGTCAATTGTTATCTTCAAACGGTCCAGTTGTTGACAGTAGAGATCAGAATTTATTGTTTGGCCATATGGAAGCATCTCAAGCCATTAGTCCTGGTTTGGCCACCGTTTGCGGTACTTCACCGCTCTTTGACCACGATCGTTTTCCCTGTCAATATCCGTTTTAAAAATGTGTCTATCTCATTCCGTTTGGCCAAGGCTTCGCAGATGGAAGTTTGTGCCATCCTATTTTTTCTGTTAATTGGAGTGGCACCGAAAAATCTAGCTTTTTTTTGAATCCAGCTTTATGTAAATGGTTTAAAACAGTTTTATGGTCGTTGTTTAGCTCCTGGGCGATGTATCACTTCTCCGATTTTATCGACATTTTCGATTTATTTCTTTTTCCTCAAACTAATAAATTTCTAGAATGAATTCAGTACGCTACTCAAAATTTCGGACGAAAATATTAAATTTATTTGAACAATTTCCACCTACGTCATCTAACCTTAAGTCCATGACAGCGCATTAACAATCCTCCCTCCTCCATTTTCTGTTTATATTCCACACTTGCAAAAATGTTTAAAGGATAATGGGCTATAGCACAACAAAAACCGGATGAAAACCAGCCAAATAAAAACACAAAACTCTACCTCTATACTCATACAAAAATAATAATAACAACAACAACACCAAACATATGGTAACCTAAACACGAAAAAGTTTACATCCGTACACAAACACCAACGACCAACAAAATGTAAAATAAAACAACAACAAGAACAGCAACAAAAATATATTTTTACAAAACTTTAGTTATTAATTGGAATTGTTTTGAAATTGTTTAACCTTAAACTTTAGCGAGTTTTTCTGTTATTTTCTCTCTTTTTGTTTTTGGTGCTGCTGACGATTTGGCGAGGATGGTTTTCATTCCCATTTGTCAACTAGAAGAAGAAGAATAAAAAACACCAAATATCTCATCAAAAATTGTTTATTGTTGACCAAAAGACAAACGAATACAATTTTAAAGTCATTATATTTTATTTATGCCCCGTCAAAGTTTGCATCAACTTAGGGCTCGTATACCGACTAAAAATTGTGTAATGGATTTCATTCTCTTGAAAAATCCTGCTACAATTTTCCATTTCTTTATAATTTATTTACTCGCCCAATTATATGCTATAAATTTATTGTATAATGTCTTCCGAACATGCATGCATGTCAAACTGATTTTGGTTTCATATTAACTCCGTTACGTTTTACCCAAAACATTGAAGGATTTACCAGTGGAATAGGATTTTTGCTCAGCTGGATGGTTTGTGGGTTATGGTTTATAGAATGATTATTGTTGCTGATTTCGTTCGTTCGTTCCTTCGTTGGTTACATATTTTTCGAGTCATTGTTGTTCGGTAACATGCTGAGCTTTTCTAATACACTTGTGTGAAGGAAGCTATTGTGAAACACCAAGTGCAAAAAAAATGTAGCTTATGACCAAAATTGTGTACGCTGGACATGACTGAAGCTTGTTAAGTCGCTTGTTATCTTGACAAGTTTTTAAACAACAAAACAGGTACAATCAGGCAACAACATATTTAATTTCATATCGTAAAATATTCATGTTGTGGTACACACTAAGAAGGTGTTTTCCTTTGCTTTTGGATAGATTAAAGGGATGAATGGGCAAAGTGTAAGGAAATTTTGCAGTAAGGTCCAGTTCAATTTTTAGAAGACAAAACATAAACTTTAAAAAAAAGTGTGCGAAAATTTTCTATCAGGTGTTCGTAGTCTGTGTTAAGATTAAATTTCTTCCTTTTTATACCCTTCACCACACTGTGATACAGGGTATTATGTCTTTGTGTACCAAAGTCGCTGAAAATCTTCCGATTTGCGCGAATTTTGGCATAGCGTACTGAATTAAGCCTAGAAAGACATGTGCCAAGTTTTGTGAAAATCGGTTCAAATTTAGATATAGCTCCCATATATATTATCGTTCGATTTTACGTAAATGGTGCACCAAAGTCCCTGAAAATCCTTCGATTTGCACGAATTTTGTCATAGTTCACTAAATTAAGTCTAGAAAGACGTGTGCTAAGTTTTGTGAAAATCGGTTCAGATTTAGATATAGCTCCCATATATAGTTTCGCCCAATTTTAGGTAAATGATGTACTAAATATCCATAGCTATACCGATTGATTGATTGTTCAGCAGGCCAAACTCTTTATACCCTACACATCTATGTTGTAAGATTATATTAGCTTGGGTCAGTCCCAAGAGTTTGTCACGCAGCGAAATATTGGTCCTGGACCCACATTTGAATATTCCAATCGTCATATCTCGACTAATTGAGGCGATCTAGACATATGTACAGGTCGCAGTTATGGGCCAAACATCACGAAACTTTGCATGCAGGACAGGTTCTGGCCAAAGAAGAATTTATAGTTTAATTAGGGATTATTACCCTAAATATTTATTTGATGAAATAGGCCAACTTTAGTTTTGGCTTTTTTCTGGTCGATATAATGGTCACAAACTTTACACCAGGGAGAGAATTTGGCCAAGTAATTAGCATGAAAAAACTAGGAAAATATGCCAGAAAGTTAGATTTTCGTGGTAGTTGAGTATGGTATAATATGGTCGGCCCCATCCGACTATACTACTCCGCTCACTAGTGTTACAATAAAATAACGAAAATAGCGATGACATTAAATGGGGACTATACCTGATTACTGACCGGTATTTAAATTATTGAGTCTTCCGTAGATCTAGGAGTAATATTAAATCCTAAACTGGGCTCTAATCTCCATATAGAGTCTTACATTAATAAAGCAAACTCTTTATTAGGATTCCAAAGAATTTGATTATCCTTACGTTACAAAACACCTATTTATTACTTTAGTTCGACTAATACTAGAGTATTAGTCGAACTAAAGTATTGTATTTTATGGAATCAGTCCTACAAGTGTTATTCTGATAAAATAGAATCTGTCCAAACTCAATTTCTTTTGTTTGCTTTGCGGATTCTACAATGGGACCCATCTGTAAGGCTCCCCCATATGAAAGTCGTTTAATATTAATAGATTTGCTTACTCTTGAAAGTAGACGTTTCATGCTAAGGGAGATTTTTATAATAAAATTGATACGTGGCTGAATCGATTCCTCTAATTTATTAAGTGAAATAAATATTAATTTCCATCCCGTACTACCCGTTACTTTATCCCAATAAATTTACCGCTCGTATGATCTAATTATGAAGCTAGTAGTCCAATGCGAACTTTGCGTGAAATATTTAACCCCTTATAACCTCGGAATTATAAAAGTACATAAGAAAAAGTGAATAGTTTTGTCGTGATTCATTGTTTTGTTGTTGCAAACTTTTCATCATATTGACTACCAAAGTTTGTCAACGTGGATGCTGTACCTACTTTAATGTAAAACCAGTAGGGAAAGTAGTAAAGTCGGGCTGGGCCGACTATATAATACCCGTTTAAAATTTGCATTAAACAAATTTGATTTGTCTTTATCAATAAATTCACCGACTAACATCAATCCATACACATGCCTTTCTGCGATTTATAGCACACTTGATACATACTATTCGGTAATATTAATCCCGTTCACCCGTTCGAAATATATATGGAAGCTATGTCTGCACCTGCACCCATTTCACAAAACAAAAAAAACGCAATAACGTCATTCTAGTCTCAAATCGAAACGTTGGGCAAATTTTCGTGTCAATCGGACAAACGTTAGGTGTTTGGTGCACCATTTACCTAAAATCAGAGGAAAATATATGTTAGAGACTAAAGTAATTACAACAGACGGACATTGCTAAATCGTCATAGAATTTTACGTTGATCAAATATATATAGATTCGGAAATTATTATTTCGATGAGTAACAACGGAAAAACAAACTTAATATACCCTCCATACTATGGTGTTGGGTATAAAAATGGGGCGGGAAATATGAACTGAAAATATTTTCCGCAACTGAAATTTCAGATAGAAAAAAGTAACTTTTACTTTTTATACCCTCTACCATAGTATGGAGGGTATATTAATTTTGTCATTCCGTTTGTAACTCATCGAAATATTTATTTCCGATCCTATAAAGTATATATATTCTTGATCAGGGTAAAATTCTAAGACGATCTAGCCATGTCCGTCCGTCTGTTGTAATCACGCTATCTTCTAAGGGAATTGAAATCGGGTGCTGAAATTTTGCATAGGTTTGTCTTTTGTCAGCAGGCAGGTCAAGTTCGAAGGTGGGATATATTGGATCACGTTTAGACATAGCTCCCATATAACGGTACCCCACAATTATCGGTATTTTGCGGTTATTGAGCGCACTTTTTATCCGAATTCGCTGAATTTGGTATATTGGGTTCCTATTGGGTACTAAATGTCTCCACAAAAAATTATAAATATAGGTCCACTATTTCTGGTAGCCCCCATATAACGGTACCTCATAAATTTCAGTATTTTGGGGGTTTGATCGTATTTTTCAACCGAATTGGCTGTAATTTAGTATTGTGAGTTCTTAATAGGTATCAAATCTCTCCACAAAAAATTATGAATATAGGTCCATTTTTTTGGATAGCCCCCATATAAGGGTACCCCCATTTTTCGGTATTTTGGGGTTCTTGAGCGCGTTTTCTACCGAATGCGTTGCAATTCGGTATTTTGTAGTCGTGTATTATATCACAAATCTCCCCACCAAAAATTACCCTTTTTGGGTAATTTTTTATATTAAAATAGTATTTAAGCCTAGTCCCTCTATGGAAGGTACCAAATGGAGTGGACCGATATTCCCCATCTTCGAACAAGAACTAAGTTTGGAAGAAATAATAAGATGGGCATAGTTTGGATGAAATCAAAATTTTCTGAAACAAATTTGGTCCAAAGAAACATGGGGTCTAGAACCAATATTTCGATGAGGTTCATTTTCACCATGTCAAAGTGTATACACCCTCATTAGCCATAAGTCTGAGGGTATAATTATCCATTAAAAATTTCTGAAATTTGTATTATGGTTTACATAATCGGTTTGTAGAAATGTCGGTATGAGTCCACTTTTTGGTATTTTCCCTATATTTTCATTTCAAGTACCTGTAAGTATATCTATGGTGGAGGGTATCCAAAGTTCGGCCCGGCCGAACCTAATGCTTTTTCATTTGTTTATATTAAAATAGTTATCTGATTTGTTCCCCGTTTTGAGTTTAGTTCTAAGATGATGTAATCATTTCATCCGTTTTTAGAAATCTCGGTATAGGTCCACTTTTTGGTATGTTCCCTATATTTTAATTTCTAGTACCTGTAAGTATATCTATGGTGGAGGGTATTCAAATTTCGGCCCGGTCGAACTTTTTTCACTTGTTAAAAAATAAACTTATGGATAAAGTTTTCTTTTCAGATATATATAGGTAATTTATTTACTTAAAAAAACAATAAATAACAAGTGAAAGAGCGTTAAGTTCGGCGTGGCCGAACTGTGGACACCCTCCACCATAGATATAATGACAGGAACTTCAAATAAAAATATAGGGAACTTACCAAAAAGTGTACCTATACCGACAATTCTACAAACCGATTATGGTTCTAAATATTGGTCCTAGACCCCATGTTTCTTTGGGCCAAAATTTCTTTCAAAATTGTTGATTTCATCCAAACTTTGCCCATCTTATTATTTCTTCCAACATGGGGAATATAGGTCCACTGCCTAAATGCGGGTTACCTTATGTTCTAGTTTTTTTCTATCTTCCGCAGATGAAATGATTACAACAGAGTCTTTGAACCAAACACGGAACAAATCATATAACTGTTTTAAAATAAAAAAGGGGGTTAAATGGGGACAACCCAAAAAAAGGCGCGAATATAAAAAAAATTGGTAGATATTTGTTACCCTATACTTGTAGTCGTAATACCAAATTGCAGCGAATTCGGTTGAAAAATACGAAAAAAACCCCCAAAATACTTAAAATTAGGAGGTACCGTTATATGGGGGCTACCAGAAAAAGTGGACCTATATTTGGAATTTTTGTGGAGATATTTAGTACCCAATATGAACTCAATGTACCAAATTTCAGTGTATTCGGTTGAAAAAAGCGCTCAAGAACCTCAAAATACCGAAAATTGGGGGGTACTGTTATATGGCAGCTATGCCTAAACGTGGACCCATATATCCCATCTTCGAACTTGACCTGCCTGCAGACAAAAGACAAACCTATGCAAAATTTCAGCATCATATCTCAATTCCTTCAGAAGATAGCGTTGTTTTTTTTTCTGTTGTTTTTACTATCATTTATTTTATTTCTATCTGTTTTCCATTTTATTTTATTTCTAAAACTAAATGAATGGGTTCCTCTCACTTTCGTTCCATACGTATTAAGAGACCCATGGCTCCTTGCTCTAGCCTAAAATAAAATATAGTAGAATTTTCCAACCAATATTAGTACTGATTAAATTGTGAACTGAACACACCAGTATTTCATAATATTTTGTTAGTTCTTATAAAATCATAACTAATTCCAACAAACGCATACTACAGCCAAGCACACACTCCCAACTGCTTACATTTTTGAAAAGATTTGCTTCCCATTGCAACATTATAAAGCCCATCGGTTGCAGCCACATTTTTTTCTATATATGGAACACACTACTCGCTTGCTCCTTTCTTCTTTCCGATTCTGGCGAAATTTAAACCAAAACCAAAATGGACTTTTTGACCTCATGTTAATAAATAATGGCGAACGGGGAGACGACGCTGTGTTCTGCTGTTGCATTATTGTTTTGGTGTTGCTGATTTTATTATTATGATTATTATTGTTGTCGTTGTTGTTGTTGCTGTAGTTTGTATTATATGAGCTTTTATAAGAGAGCATAACATAATGTTTGTGGTTTCTTTGGCCGGGAGTTTTTCAAAAATACCACTTGGATATTCTTTTTGAATGTGTGTAAAGGTGTTTGTGTGTGTGTTTTAGAGTGTATGGAATATACTAAAAATCAGCAGGTTGTCCTATGTTCCGTACTGGTAGATGGCATTTTTAAAATGCAAAAATAAACATAGAAAAATGCATAAAAATGTGGAGGGTTTATAAAATTTGGGCAACAATTTATATAAATTATTTAAATAACAATAATAATAACTTATATAAATAGGACATTTCTGAGAAGTCATGCATGCACTTCACAAAGAAAAATCAAATGTAGACACATCGTTTTAAACCGCACACCATAAAGTTGGTATTCAAAATAGCTAAAATCAATCGGGACTTGCCAGACTGCCAGGAGAAAGCGATCGGTGACGTAGTGGATGATAGATACCAAGCTCTGATTGGCTTTAACATGGCAAAGCCCAGGCTTATCTTGGTCCCTCTTTCATTTCAATTGTGGACACTGACCTTCCCGCTGTGTCACCAGGGGTAACTACTTTCATCATTTCCACGACAGAGGGGTCTACGATCCCATACGACCCGAGTCTTACTCGGCCAACGTCTGTCACCTCAGCTCATTGTGTAAAAGCAATAGGGCTGCTACAACAACAACTTTCATCATCCGTTGAAGTAATGATCTGATTGATATATGCCTTGAGTTCACCCATAAGAACTGTAAAAAATTAAGCGTAAGTTTAGTTGCCCACATTCGGAAAACCCTTCCTGCTATGAAAAACAACGAAAAAGAAAACAATGTTGACGATCACCGCAAATGTATAAAGGACCACAATGAGGGAATTACTATAATCCGCATTTAAGTGAAGTTCTTCAACATCAGTTTTATTTGCGCCCATGCTCCGACGAAAGACAAAGACGAGCGCCTAGAAACAGTATATGACCGCTGCCCTGGCCATGACATTAAAATTCTGTTGGAAAATTGTTGATGTAAAAATCGGAAGGGAAAACATTTCTGGTCCCACCGTCGAAAAATGCAGCCTCCACGAAGAACCATCCGACAATGGCACGAGACTGATTGACTTCGCGACAGCACAAAATATAGTAGTTAGTAGCACAAGATTCAAGCATATCGATATACACAAGGTCACCTGGATTTCTCCTGATCAAACAACGAGAAATCAAATTAATCATGTTGTGATGGACGGAAGGTATTCATCCAGTGTTATAGACGTTCGATCGATCCGAGGAGCCAATATCGATTCGGACCATTACCTTGTGGCAGCCAAGGTTCGCACCCGTCTTAATGTAGCAGCAAAGGCGCGATCTAATGTAACACGGAAACTCGACGTCGAAAAGCTGCAAACACAGCAGGTGGTAGAGACCTACTCCGCTCAACACTTGGGTACCAAAAACCACCATCGAGTAACCCATGCTATTGATGTGAAAAACTCAGAGTATAGGGCAACCCTGCAGACAGTAGCTGCACGTAATGCGATGGAAATTATCGAGAGAAAAGGAGAGAGAGAAAAAATTAAGAAAGAAAAAGAAAAACGTGAGCGGAAGCAAATCGATATGAACAGGAGTCAGAACGAAGTCCGGAAATTTTACTAATGAGTAAAACACCAAACCGAAGGCTTTGGTGCAGGCACATCCTACTGTGGAGGAACTGAAAGGAGCATTTTGAAAAGCTTCTGATATCAAATATTGACGGCGAAGAAGATACCCCAGAACCAATAAGAGATGACGGTATTGATTGTAAACCACCAGGCCAAGATGAGGTCAGAGTAGCAATTAATCGGCTGAAGAACAATGAAACAGAAGGTGTATGGATTACCAGCCGAACTATTCAAGACTGGTGACCAGATGCTGGTCAGGAACATGCTTGAGGAATGCATGCCCAATGCTTGGAACCTCAGCATCCTGCGTCCCGTGTACAAAAAAAGAGACAAGACAATATGTGCCAGCTATAGAGGAATAAGTCTCCTTCCCATCGCATATGAAGTGCTATCGTTCTGTGTGAGCGACTGAAGCCAATGGTCAATGATATTACCGGTCCCTACTAATGCGGCTTCAGGCCTGGCAAATCCACCATTGACTATAATTTCACTTTACGCCAGATCCTGGAAAAGACTTACGGAAAACACATCGACATATACCATCCATTCAGTGGTGTTTAAAGCCATGTGTGCGTTCGACATTTGAGCCCTTCAATACCGAACGAGGATTCAAGGTGAATGTTTGTCGTGTGACCTGTTTAACATCCTGCTGGAATAGGTCTTGCGAGATGCCAGTGCCATTCTGTATAGCATATCTTACTCGCGTACGCCGACGACGTCGACATAATGGGTCGAGCATTGCGAGCGGTAACACCCAGTGGGACTGGAAGTAAGTGGCGACGAAAAGACCAAGCTGATGGTATCAACACGCAAGACGTCCAGTAGACTCGGACCAACTGTGGAACTTGGGAACCACAGCTTCGAGGTATTGAATGATTTTACATACCTCGGTACCGCCATAAACTAAACTAATAGCATCAGCTTTGAAATCCGGAAGAGGATAGTGTTGGGTAACAAATGCTACTATGCTCTGAGTTAGTAGCACAAAATCAAGGCCACCTCACGCCAGACGAAACTCACACTCTACAAGACGCTGATATTACCCGTGCTGGATCTGAAGCATGGGTACTTGCACATGCCGATGAGGCAGCACTTGAAGTATTTGAGAGAAAAATTCTCCGGAAGATCAATGGGCCAATCTGCGTCGACGATGAATATCTTCGCCGAATAACATATATTCTCGGACATCGACATAGTCAGACGTATCAACACTCCATGTTAAAAATTTCTTCAGTTTCCACCCCTCGTAGCAAGTGACTTGTATGTTATTGTCACGCAAGCAAATAAATACAAAGTTAACTGAATGCTACACATTAATTGCCTTATTATCGCAATTCGTTTAAAATGTAATGAGAATTTTCCCCCATTTAAGCAACACAGCAGTTAGTTAGCTAGCTTCGCTGCATGGCAGTTTGCCCGCTTTTGTGACCTGTCCCAACATATTATTCTCACATGTTTTCAAAGTCTAGCTAGTGTGGCTGACGTACAGCACATCGAACTACATGTGTGCAGCAATAACAACAACTCCCTAAAAAAT
>NW_026872853.1:0-13799 GCF_032173495.1 Musca vetustissima
ACTTTAGATGAAAAATTACAAAATTTGTATTTTATAGCGAATGTATTTTCTCCTGAAGGAAATAGACCCGAGAAGTTGATAGTATATCAGTGGCTGGCCTTTAATTTGATACCAGTTACGTTGTCGTATGTACTCGGATGTGGGAGTTAAACATAAATATTTAGAGGTGCTTACGTATTCAGATAATATTTAGTAACCCATTAACATTAGAGGGCAGAATTAAAGCGCTGATCACTTTAACATTTTCCAAGAGGTTCCAGTTATGGTCAAGGACAACGTCTAAAATTTTCGATGCTGATCAGATAATATTATTGGGATGAAGTGGACCGAAAACTTAATTTTGTGTGTGTGTGTGTTTTTATACACTTCACCACACTGTGGTACAGGGTATTATGTCTTTGTGCATATGTTTGTAACAGGTAAAAGGAATCGAGAATATGCGTAGAATCACTTTCTGAATCGATTTACGCATGACCGTCCGTCCATGTATTTTTGTGAACAAAGTAGAGGTCGCATATATGATCCGATTTTGATGAAATCTGGCATAGGTCACTTATTTGGCCCAAGGACGAACCCTATTGAAATTCGGAAAAATCGGTTTAGATTTAGATATAGCTCCCATATATATTTTCGTCCGATTTTATGCTATTGGTGGACCAAAATCCCTATATATCTTTCAATTTGCACAGCGTAATGAATTAGGTCTAGAATGGATTATTCAAAGTCCTGTGAAAATCGGTTCAGATTTAGATATATCTCCCATATGTAGTTTCTTCCGATTTTAGGTAAATAGTCCACTAAAGTCCCTGGAAATCTTTTGATTTGCACGAATTTTGGCATAGCACACTGAATTATGTCTAGGATGATGTGTGCAAAGATTCGTGAAAATCGGTTCAGATTTAGATATAGCTCCCTTATATATTTTCATCCGATTTAAGGTAATTGGTGCATCAAAGACCCTATATATCCTTGGATTTGCACGAAATCTGGCACAGAGTGCTGAATTAAGTCTAGAATGATGTGTGCAAAGATTCCTGAAAATCGGTCTAAATTTAGATATATCTCCCATATATAGTTTCGTCCGATTTTATGGTATTGGTGGACCAAAGTCCCTATATATCTTTCGATTTGCACGAAATTTGGCATAGTGTACTCAATTTAGTCTGGAATGATGTGTGCTGAGTTTCGCGAAAATCGGTTCAGATTTAGATATAGTTTCCATATATAGTTTCGCCCGATAGGCGATAGGCATAGCGTAAAGAATTGAGTCCAGAATGATGTGTGTTAAGTTTCATGAAAATCGGTTCAGATTTAGATATAGCTCCCATATATAGTTACGCCCGATTTTAGGTAAATGATGCACCAAAGTCCCTGGAAATATTTTCAGTTGCACGAATTTTGGCATAGAGTACTGAATTAGGTCTAAAATGATGTGTGTTAAGTTTTCTGAAAATCGGTCCAGCTTTACATATAGCTCTCATGTATATTTTCGTCGGATTTAATGTAAATGGTGTACCAAAGTCGCTATATATCTTTCGATTTGTACGAAATCCGGCATAGCGTGCTGAATTAAGTCTATAATGATTTGAGCAAAGTTTCGTGAAAATCGGTCCAGATTTAGATATAGCTACCATATATAGTTTCGTTCGATTTAATGTAAATGGTGTACCAAAGTCCCCCAAAATCTCTCGATTTGTACGAATGTTAGCATAGCGTACTGAATTAAGTCTAGAAAGACGTGTGCTAAGTTTTGTGAAAATCGGTTCAGATTTAGAAATAGCTCCCATATATAGTCTCGTCCCTCAAAATCTCTCGATTTGCACGAATGTTAGCATAGCGTACTGAATTAAGTCTAGAAAGACGTGTGCTAAGTTTTGTGAAAATCGGTTCAGATTAAGATATAGCTGCCATATATATTTTCGTCCGATTTAAGGCAAATAGTGCACCAAAGTCTCTATATATCTTTCGATTTGCATGAAATTTGGCATAACGTACTGAATTGAGCCTAGAGTGATGTCTACCAAGTTTTGAGAAAATCGGTTCAGATTTAGATATACCTCCCATATATATTTTCGTCCGATTTCGTGTAAATTATGCACCAAAGTCCCTATATAGCCTTCGATTTGCACGAAATTTGGCATAACGTTCGGAATTTAGCCTAGATTGTTGCCTGCCAAGTTTCGAGAAAATCGGTCCAGATTTCTATATAGCTCCCATGTATAGTTTCATCCGATTTCATGTAAATGATGCACCAAAGTCGCTATATATCTTTCGATTTGAACGAAATTTGGCATAACGTACTGAATTGAGCCTAGAGTGATGTCTGCCTTGTTTCGTGAAAATATAGCTCCCTTTTATGATATATTGATTTTAAGGAATTGACGCACCAAGGAACCAATAGACTGATAGGAACAAAAAGTTCTGAAGTTAGTTTAACCTAACCTGTGACAAGTTTGTTTGAAATCGCTTAATATTTGGATAGAGCTTCCATATATGTATATTGGGCATCAAACTCCTCATGTTAGTCAGATTGACATCAAATTTTGCACAACTTACAAAATTGAGCATAGAATTACGTAGTTACGTTTTGTAGAAATACAGTCATAGCCCAACGGATGACCTATTTATTTTTGTTTGAAGCCGATTTACATACTTTATGGATAGATCTAGGCAGATTCACATTTAGATAAATATCATATATTTTATTTCATCCAATTTCATGTTAATAGTCCTGTTTAATACACCCACAGGGGTGAAGGTTTTCATATAGTCGGCCCCGTCCGACTTTACTACTTTCCTTACTTGTTTTTTTTTTTAAATCCATACTTTTGTAAAATATAGAGAAATGTGACCCCTTCTTTTAATTGCATAATATCATAATTCTCCATCTCCGTTTATCTCTCAATTACTCTCTACCTTTAAGTGCTAAATAATTGAGAAAATAAATAAAAAAACTGAGCAACAAAAACAATAGAATTTTCCGGCCACCTGCAGCTTTAGCCGTTCAGTGGCATCCTGCTGTGCCCTTTCAGTGTTGCAACAACAATCTCTGTTTATTTTTTTTTTTTTTTTTGCAGGATAGGAAATTATATTTTATTTGAGATAATTTGGTTGCTGGGTGGTAGGGGGTGTGACAGAAAAAAAATGCAAAAAATTTATAGGAAGCTTTACTGAATTGATTTCATTTGTTGCTCACCGATGACCCACAATTCCTCTACCCAAGACTTAGCAAATTTTCTTGCATTTTATTATCTGTCATAAATTTAAATAAAAGACCAGTAAGGAAAGTAGTAAAGTCGGACGGGGCCGACTATATGATACCCTTCACCATTATGGGTATATTGAACAGGACTATTACAGGACTATTCGTGCAAATCGAAAGATATATAGAGACTTGGGTGAACCATGTACATGAAATCGGACGAAACTATATATGGGAGCTATATAGAAATCTGGACCGGTTTTCTCGAAACTTGGCAGACATTCATTCTAGACTCAATTCAGTACGTTATGCCAAATTTCTTGCAAATAGAAAGATAATTAGCGACTTTGGTGCACCATTTACATGAAATCGGACGAAATTATATATGGGAGCTATATCTAAATCTGGACCGATTTTCACGAAAAAAGGCAGAAATCACTCTAGGCTCAATTGAGTACGTTATGCCAAATTTCGTGCAAATCGAAAGATATATTGCGACTTTGATGCATCATTTACATGAAATCGGACGAAACTATATATGGGAGCTATATAGAAATCTTGACCGATTTGCTCGAAACTTGGCAGACATCTTTCTAGGCTCAATTCAGTACGTTATGCCAAATTTCGTGCAAATCGAAAGATATATAGGGACTTTGGTGCACCATTTACATAAAATCGGACGAAACTATATATGGGAGCTATATCTAAATCTGGACCGATTTTCTCGAAACTTAACACACATCACTCTAGGCTCAATTCAATACGTTATGCCAAATTTCGTGCAAATCGAAAGATATATAGGGACTTTGGTGCACCATTTACATGAAATCGGACGAAACTATATATGGGAGCTATATCTAAATCTTGACCGATTTTCACGAAACTTAACACACATCATTCTAGACTCAATTCAGTACGTTATGCAAAATTTCGTGCAAATCGAAAGATATATAGCGACTTTGGTGCACCATGTACATGAAATTGGACGAAACTATATAGGGGAGCTATATCTAAATCTGGACCGATTTTCTCGAAACTTGGCACACATCATTCTAGGCTCAATTCAGTACGTTATGCCAAATTTCGTGCAAATCGAAAGATATATAGCGACTTTGGTGCATCATTTACATGAAATCGGACGAAACTATATATGGGAGCTATATAGAAATCTGGACCGATTTTCTCGAAACTTGGCAGACATCTTTCTAGGCTCAATTCAGTACGTTATGCCAAATTTCGTGCAAATCGAAAGATATATAGCGACTTTGGTGTACCATTTACATGAAATCGGACGAAACTATATATGGGAGCTATATCTAAATCTGGACCGATTTTCTCGAAACTTGGCACACATCATTCTAGCCTCAATTCAGTATGTTATGCCAAATTTCGTGCAAATTGAAAGATATATTAGAACTTTGGGGCACCATTTACATGAAATCGGACGAAGCTATATATGGGAGCTATATCTAAATCTGGACCGATTTTTATGAAATTTTACACACATCATTCTAGACCTAAATGATTGGGCTGTACCAAATTTCGTGCAAATCGAAAGATATATAGGGACCGTTTACATTAAATCGGTTAAATATATATATGGGAGCTATATCTAAATCTGCACCGATTTTTCCCAATTTCAATAGGGTTTGTCCTTGGGCCGAATAAGTGACCTATGCCAAATTTCATCCAATTCGGATCATAAATGCTGTACTTTGCTCACAAAAATACATGGACAGACAGACAGACAGACGGACGGACGGACGGACATGCATAAATCGACTTAAAAAGTGATTGTATGCATATTCTCAAAAGGAACCATGTGTCTATCTCGTTTCCTTTTGCCTGTTACAAACATATGCACAAAGACATAATACCCTGTACCACAGTGTGGTGAAGGGTATAAAAACGATGTCAACTAAAGGGGTGACTTTTTTAAAAATTATTTTTCATGGCCTACCCATGGGCGTGGATTTTTTTAAAAAAAATATTTTAATATAATTTCCCAATCTATTAATATATCATTCAGGCATGCCAATATCTCTTGCTATCCCTTATCTTTGTTAAATATTAATAATAAATATTGAAATTCACTTCCACATCATAGATACAAATTATTATCCCAAGCAAATTACTAATGTCGATAAATGTCATTTGATTGTAAATATTATATTTATTCATTGTACGCACACACACACACACATACCTACATCCATACATAATACAGATTAGAGCAATTAAAATGTTACTTTCGATTATAATTGCTGTCACATTTCATGGGCCAACAACAACAGCCCATTGTGTAAAAGCTACAGATATCCTTACAATTATTATGTGGTACATTTCCGAAGATAAATTATTTTAGATCGATGTGGTGGAGGTGGTATTGGTCTTTAATGTTTTCAACTTGACATCACATGAAATTAATTGAGTCTCTTTGTAAATAAATATTTGCCATTTGCCGAATTTTTGTTATTGTAACACATTTAATTTATTTAATAAATCGCAATAAGAAGTATGGTCCTATTGGCTGGATTTTAGAGATGAATTAGTCTAATTAAATACTTGGGGGGCGTATGAGCGATGTGAATACACCGAAGTCTGTTTTTATACCCTACACAACTATGTTGTCAGGGTATTATGGCTTTGTGCAGCCCCAGGAGTTTGTAGTGCCGCGAAATATTGGTCCTAGACCGAAATATTGGTCATAGACGCGAAAAGTTGATAGCATATCCACGAGGATTGGTTGACCTTTAAATAGATACCAATTATATGGTCGTACATACGACCAGACGTGGGAGTTACACTTAAATATTTACAGGTGCCTACGTACTTAGATATTATTTCGTAACCCATTACCACACAAGAGGGCGGAAATATGGTCAAGGACAATGCCTATAATTTTCGGTGAAATTCAGATAATAATATTGGGATGAAGTGAACCGAGAACTTATTGTTTTTTTTTTTTTGTCTTTTTTCGAGTATATCTATGGGTCACAATTGAAAGCCGAACATCACAACAAACCCCACGGTGGACAAGTAATTAGAAGGGCTGTACTGAATATCAGTAATACTTGATGACCTCTAGTCGGTCAAGAGGGTGCAAATATCGCGAAATATTTTGCATGTTTAAAATATAGAACCACAGAAAGATAGGTTTTCGTAGAAGTTGTGTAGGGTATTATATGGTCGGCCCCGTCCGACTATACTGCTCCGCTCACTGGTTTTAAATTGAATTTTTATACCCTTCACCACACTGTGGTATTATGTCTTTGTGCATATGTTTGTAACAGGCAAAAGGAAACGACATAGACACATGGTTCCTTCTGAGAATATGCATAGAATCACTTTCTGAGTCGATTTATGCATGTCCGTCCGTCCGTCTGTCTGTCCATCTGTCTGTCCATGCTAAATTGTAAACAAGGTACAGGTCGCATTTTTTATCCGATTTGGATGAAATTTGGCACAGCTCATTTATTTGGCCCAAGGACGAACCCTATTGAAATTGGGAAAAATCGGTTCAGATACCAAAGTCACTATATATCTTTCGATTTGCACGAAATTTGGCACAACGTACTGAATTAAGTCTAGAATCATGTGTGCTAAGTTTCGTAAAAATCGGTTCAGATTTAGATTTGGCTCCCATATATATTTTCGTCCGATTTAAGGTAAATGTACTAAAGTCCCTATATATCCTTCGATTTGTCAGCGTACTGAATTAAGCCTAGAATGATGTGTGCTAAGTTTCGTGAAAATCGCTTGAGATTTAAATATAGCTCCCATATATAGTTTCGCCCGATTTTAGGTAAATAGTCCACTAAAGTCCCTGGAAATCTTTTGATTCGCACGAATTTTGGCATAGCGTGCTGGATTAAGTCTAGAATGATGTGTGCAAAGTTTCGTAAAAATCGGTTCAGATTTAGATATAGCTCCTATATATATTTTCAAAGACAAAGGGGTGGATTTTTTAAAAATTATTTTTCAACATTTCCCTAAGGCGTGGATTTTTTAAAAATTATTTTTCAACATTTCCCTAAGGCGTGGATTTTTTTAAAAATTATTTTTCAACAAATCAAGGAGGGGATTTTTAAAAAATTATTTTTCAACATTTCCCAAAGGCGTGGATTTTTAAAAAAATATTTTTCAACATTTCCCAAAGGCGTGGATTTTTTAAAAATTATTTTTCATTATTCCCTAAGGCGTGGATTTTTTTTTAAATTTATTTTTCAACATTTCCCTATAACGTGGATTTTTTAAAAATTATTTTTCAACATTTCCCTAAGGCGTGGATTTTTTCTAAAAATTATTTTTCAAAATTTCACTAAGGCGTGGATTTTTTTTAAAAATTATTTTTCAACATTTCCTTAAGGAGTGGATTTTTTTTTAAAACTTTTTTTTCAACATTTCCCTAAGGCGTGGATTTTTTTTAAAACTTATTTTTCAACATTTCCCTAAGGCGTGGATTTTTAAAAAATTATTTTTCAACATTTCCCTAAGGCGTGGATTTTTTTAAAAATTATTTTTCAACATTTCCCTAAGGCGTGGATTTTTTAAAAATTATTTTCACAACATTTCCCTAAGGCGTGGATTTTTTAAAAATTATTTTTCAACATTTCCCTAAGGCGTGGATTTTTTAAAAATTATTTTTCAACATTTCCCTAAGGCGTGGATTTTTTAAAAATTATTTTCACCACATTTCCCTAAGGCGTGGATTTTTTAAAAATTATTTTTTCAACATTTCCCTAAGGCGTGGATTTTTTAAAAATTATTTTTTCAACATTTCCCTAAGGAGTGGATTTTAAAAAAAATAGTTTTTCAACATTTCCCTAAGGAGTGGATTTTTTAAAAATTATTTTTCAACATTTCCCTAAGGCGTGGATTTTTTTATAAATTATTTTTCAACATTTCCCTAAGGCGTGGATTTTTTAAAAATTATTTTCTAATGATTTCAAAAATATTTATATCCCACTTCGAATTATTTAAATTATTTTCCCGCCCATTTCGATAACTGTGTGCATATGACCCTTGACATAGGCACGGCACAGTTACATGTGATAATTGTTGTAATTTAATTTTTATGTTGATGTAATGATAGTGTTGTTGTTGCTGTTGCTGCTACTGTCAATCACCACGATGATGAGGATGTAGATCTCAACAAATGACAATGTCAATGTTGTTGCTGGTGATTTTTGAAGCCCATGATGCTGTTATTATTTTTGTTGTTGTTGATGATAAATGTCTACATAAAGATTAAAACATGCCTCCCAGACAGGAAACATAATGACAACAAAAACAACAGCAACAACATTCAGCCGATTTACAATATCAAATACATACACACATATATACACAGGGAACACCAATACAGTCAGCCTGATTTCTATACAAACATTCATCACGAGCCCTGCTTGCTATGTGTATATTTATTTGAACAGCAACAATTGCAACAACAACAATGTCGTTTGTGTATTAATAGTTATTTGTGTCTATATGTATGGGTGTGTGTTTGTGTGTGTGTGACTTTGGTTTGAGTTACCACCCATACTTGTGTCCATTCATTCATTCGTTTGCCCAGCCATCTACCATTCATCTACCAAATCACTGTATATCCGCCACAAACATTACAGAAGTCATTGGGCAGACAGCCGGATAGACATTCCGACAGACAGAGGAAACACAGCGCTCATAAATACTCATGAGATCATGTTTCAACACACACACACATACCACCACTCTTTTACATAACAAACAACATTTATTGTGTGTGTATGTGTTTGTATGTCGTCGTTGTATAACAATGTCGAGCGATCCATATCAACATGTCCGGTAAACGCCCCATAATGTAAGACGATAAAAATTATACAGTAACAACAACGACAACAACATCAAGTGGACTGACTGACTAACTACGAGTGCCAAGCAGTGAGTCTATAATTTATGGGCCGTGCCAGAGGATACACTGGTGATATGTTGAAAAATAATTTTTAAAAAATCCAAGCCTTAGGAAACTGCCAGAAAATAATTTTAAAAAAATCCAAGCCGTAGGGAAATGTCGGAAATTAATTTTCAAAAAAATCCACGTTTAGGAAAATGTCGGAAAATAATTTAAATTAAAAAAAAAAAAAAATATTTAAAACCAGGGAGAGGAGCAGTATAGTCGGACGGAGCCGACCATATGATACCCTACACAACTTCCACGAAAATATAACATTCTGTGGTTCTATATTCTGAGCTTGGGCAATATTTCGCGATATTTGCACCCTCTTGACCGTCTAGAGGTCAACAAATATTACTAATATTCAGTACAGCCCCGTCTAATTACTTGTGCAGATTCCCTTCACCGTGGGTTGTTTTGTGACTTTCAGCTTTCAATTGTGGCTATAGATCGACTTGAAAAACACAAAAAATTAAGTTTTCGGTCCACTTCTAGTGTGATAATGGGTTTCTAAATAATATCTGAATACGTAAGCACCTGTAAATATTTAAGTGTAACTCCCACATCTGAGTATATACGACAATATAATTGCTATCAATTTCAAGGTCAACCACTCCTCTTGGATATACTATCAACTTCTCGGGTCTATGTCCTGCAGGATTAAATATAGAACGCCATAGAATAAAAATTTTGTAATTTTTCACACAAAAGTTAGGGTCCATTTGACCCGCTAAATATTGACCTATCTTTATCAATACAGGCATGCTTATTCTTTAGCCCGATCCCTTTCTCCATGTAAAATTTCACGACGTTCGGGCCATAATTGCGGCCTCTGGAGCGACCAGAAAAACGGACAAAAAAATAAGTATTTGGTCCATTTCATCTCCTCAATATAATCCGATCTTTACCAAAAACAATAGGGGTCTTCATTGGCCAGAACCCATTCTACATGCAAAATTTCGTGGAGATTGGTCCATAAATGTGGCATGTATCGTGTTTCCAAATTATAATGGATAGACGGACGGACACACATGTCTAGATCGACTCAGCTAGTCGAGATATGATGATCGGTATACTTAAAGGTGGGTCTAGGACCAATATTTCGCGGCGTTACAAACTTTTGGGGTTGCACAAGGCTATAATACCCTGACATAACATCTACACCTTACGAAAATGTCAGAAAATAATTTTCAAAAAATCCAAGCCTTAGGGAAATGTCGGAAAATTGTTTTCAAAAAATCCACGTTTAGGAAAATGTCGGAAAATAATTTTTAAAAAATTACGCTCTATGTGTACCCGTGAAAAAATATTTTATAAGCCGAGCATAAAAAAGATTTCCAAGAGCGTCGGTCCTGCGCGTATCTCCTCCAATGTGAAAGACCACGTTCCAAGATGTTGTTTTCTACTTGGTCTTTCCATCTGATATGTGGATGGACGGGAACCATCAGTAGGCTCGCTTTTATATGTCTTTTGAGCTGGGGCATTCTTATTCATTCGCACAACATGGCCTAGCCATCGTAGTCGCTGCAGATCAATACGACTGACTATGTCGATGTCCGCGTATAAATTGTAAAGCTTTTGGTTCATTTGACGCCGATATTCACCGTCGACGCAGATCGGACCATAGATCTTTTGGAGAATTTTTATTTCACACCCAAGAGCTGCCTCATCTGCTTGCGCAAGTACCCATGCTTCAGATCCATATAACAGCTGGCAGGAGGTAGCCTTGTTTCTTCTGTTGACCATCAAAATCCTTCTTCGAATTTCATAACTGATGTCATTCGCTTTATTTGTGGCGGTACCAAGGTATATTAAACCTTTAACTACTTCGAAGCAGTAGTTCTCAAGTCCTGCGCGCATCTCCTCCAATTTGAAAGACCACGTTCCAAAATGCTATTTTCTATTTGGTCTTTCCATTTGATTCATGGCCTCCTCCTTCTACGGGAACCATCAGTAGGCTCGATTTTATATGCCTTTTGAGCTGGGGCATTCTTATTCATTCGCACAACATGGCCTAGCCATCGTAGTCGCTGCAGATCAATACGACTGACCATGTCGATGTCCGCGTATAAATTGTAAAGCTCGTGGTTCATTTGACGCCGATATTCACCGTCGACGCAGATCGGCACATAGATCTTTTGGATAATTTTTATTTCACACCCAAGAGCTGCCTCATCTGCTTGCGCAAGTACCCATGCTTCAGATCCATATACCGGCACGGGTATTATCAGCGTCTTGTAAAGTGTGAGTTTGGTCTGGCAGGAGGTGGCCTTGTTTTTGAGTTGTTTGCTCAGACCATAGTAGCATCTGTTGGGCAAACCCTAACCTTCTTCGAATTTCAAAACTGATATCATTCGCTTTATCTATGACCAAGGTATATCAAATCTTTGACTACTTCGAAGCTGTAGTTCTCAAGTTCCACAGCTGGTCCGAGTCTACTAGACGTCTTGCGCGTTGATACCATCAGCTTGGTCTTCTCGCCATTTACTGCCAGACCCAATTTTGCAGACTCCTTCTCAATTTTTTTTAAGGTGGCTGTTATCGCTCTCAATGTTCGACCCTTTATATCGATGTCATCGGCGTATGCGAGTAACATGTGTTGTTTGGTCTACAGAGTGCCATTTCTGTTCACCTTTGCATCTCGTATGACCTTTTCAACTTGTCTAAATCCTCGTTCGGTATTGAAGAGCTCCGATATGTCTTTTCTGACTTTAAATGCCGATCTTGTCGGCTTTATAGTCGATGAATATGCGGTAGGTTGGGTTTGGGGATGTGCAGTTAGATCCGTTGTGATCATCCACGAGAAGAGAAGAGTTAAGGACAGATCTGTAGGAGAGAGAAGATTGAGGAAATAAAGGAAGTTGAGAACTTACAGAAATGTATAAAAAGGTGAGATTGGAATGAAGGTCGATGGCTATAGGAATGAGACAGAAGATGTGTTACGTGTCAAGGTTGTACGTTCTTAACCACTTTAGGTTTTTAATTATTCTGTAGAGTAGAGCAGGTTCGGTTGTAGAGAAGAAGCTGTTACTCGGTAGAAAATGAGCGCCCAATAATCTGTGCCGCCTGTAAGTCAGGGCTGGGCAGTGACACAGGAGATGCTCAATGGTCTCCGTCTCCTTCTCGTCAACGCAGAGTCTACAGTAATCAATTGCATCAAGATCCCATTTACTAGTAAAAGCCCTGACCTTACAGTGACCAGTTATGATTCCTGTCATCAGTCTAATTTCAGATTTGCTCAGGTTCAACAGTGAGTGTGTTCTTTTGGTAGACAGAGTCGGCCAAATGGATCTTGACACGTTACACCTAGGTTCGTTGTGCCAATGTTCGTAGGCTATTTCGTCGAAGAACGCCTCAAAATTCCGGTAAAAATGGCATATGGGTGGTTTGGTTGAGTCATCAGTTGCTAGATCTGTGGATTGAGATCCTCGTCTAGCTAGTTCAAGATGTCACAATGTCCTGGTACCCAACACAACCGATAGCTGTAAGTAAGATCTTCCAAAGCTGCTCTACACTTGAGGACGGCTTCAGATTTGATATAACAAGATTTGATGGCTTTAAGAGCCGCTTGACTATCCACAAAGATAGTCGCCGGTTCAACGACCTCTGCATCCAGACTTTTTATCAATTCCCCTGCCTTCCAAATCGCGAAGATTTCAGCTTGAATAACACTACAGTTGCAATCCAGCTTGTAAGTTAACTCAAGACCTAGCCTTTCACAGTAGACGTCCGCCCCCGTGCCTTCTTCTATCTTGCATCCGTCTGTATAGAAGGCCAGACCGTCCAGAGGAGGGTTATTTCGGTTCCAGTCGTCCCTACTAGGAATAACGACATCTACATTGTCAAATCTCAGGATTGGTGATATATAGTCGCTTAGTTTAACGCGTTAGTCCAATGTCATACCTGGTTCATTCAAAATTTGTTCATGCAGGCTTAGGGCGCTGCGCGCGGCCTGACATTTAATGCTGAGGCCCAGAGGCTTTAAGTTCAGCATTGCGTTCAGAGCTGCTTGTGGCGTGCTGTAACTAAAATCGAGGCGGCTCTTTGTACCTTGTCTAATTTACTGGATGTCGACTTGAGGCGCAGACAGTTCCACCACACAAGAGAACCATAGGATAGGATGGGCCTTACCACGAATAGGTGGTATGAAAATCTGGTCAATGGTGGTTTTGCCAGGTCTGAAGCCGCATTGGTATGGTCCAATAATGTCATTGAACGTTGGCTTAAATCGTTCACACAGCACACTAGATAGCACTTTATATGCGATGAGAAGGAGACTTATTCCTCTATAGTTAGCACATATCGTCTTGTCTCCTTTTTTGGGCACAGCACACAGGTTGCTGAGGTTCCAATCATTGAGCATACATTCCTCTTGCCAAATTGTACTAATAAGCTGGTACATGCTCCTCCTGACCAGCATCTGACCACCTGTCGTGAATAGTTCGGCTGGTAGCCCATCGGCTCGTGCTGCTTTATTGTTCTTGAGCCGATTAATCGATTTTATGACCTTATATCGGTTAGGTGGTATAAACTCTATACCGTCATCTTCTTCACTCCCACTATTTGATACCAGAAACTTTTCAAAATGTTCCTTCCAGATCCTCAACACGCTGTCTGTATCTGTCACCTCGTTTCCTTCTTCATTTCTACAGGAATATGTGC
>NW_026872854.1:0-13925 GCF_032173495.1 Musca vetustissima
ATCTTCAATTCGGGCAAACGTAATTTGCGCTGTGGCATGGTTTCGTCCAAAGAATATTGACGCATGGTGGATGAATGTGATACGGCTGGTCGCTTTCTTTTATTGCTCAGTTCCCTAGAAAGCTTAGCTTTAACCTCGAAATACAGATTAACAAAACTCGAAGCTATTTCAGCATCAGAATCACTTACGTCACAACATATAATCGTAGACTGGGCCTCTTCGAAATGATTATGCAATCCATCGACGTAACCAAGTCGAACCGAAATGTCCGACTCATCCATTTCAGCCAAATACCTAGTTGTCAACGATATATTTAGGACAGACAATTGTTTTTGCAGGAATACAACCTTTTTCTTATATGACTGCCAGCTGGATTCTTCATTGGCCACGCCTAATGGGGATGTGGTCTCATCACTCGACATTTTTAAATTTTATATACGGCAAAATAAAATACAATCTTGGTTGAAGAAGATTTATAATTCTGGAAAGAAATATCCGAAATTAAACAAAAATAATGACAGCTATAGCCGTGGTTTGTCTAAAAAATTATTTTTTTTAAAAATCTTCTTACTTCTTACTATCTCATATTTTGGAATAACACTAGAATAAAATTTGATAGGAATTATACACATGTACTTTAATTATAACGTTTGGAATAGGCTACAATTTGATTCCAATTTTTCTCCTGGTTGATTATTTTCAACTTTCATTATTTTTTTTCTCCAGCAAATTTAATTTAAATGAACAAAACTGACTCTGATATGATATCATGCAGCTGCTTTGTATTTTGTCTTAACATAGCCAAATAGACAAGATTTTTAATTTAGGAATATAACCCCGGCAGCTGTCACCAATATTGACATACATTGTATACACTTTGTTCTATAAACTCTGCTTTGTGAACCATCATTCATTCATTTTGCAAATGAACTTATATATTTACATATACACACATCTATACTAGAGAGAGAGCACATTTTCTACAAAAGCACTTTTTATTGATTTAAATGCAATATCCTTTTATTTCCTTAGAAAATGGAAACTTCAATTATTATTTTTTTTTTTTTGGCAAATGACTTTTTCGGTTTATTCTCCTCTTTTCTGTTGGTAATCACAAATGGAAATGGTCTTTTCAAAATGACTAGAATTAAACGAAGGAGCATACACACACACGCACATGCCAAACCCAGCATGTGTGTAGGAACAAGAATGAAATTGAAATGCTAACTAAATACAGTCGTAATTGTTGTCATACATGCAAAATTCAAATAAGTTTTATATTTAATTTCAGTTTTCTGTTTTTCTGCCTTAGTTTTTGACTATGGCAAACTTCTGGGAGAGCAAAAACCGAATTTGTTGAAATTTAAATGTTTTTGAGTGTTGAAATAACCTTCTTCGAGAAAGATATCATCGACAAAGTACTTCACATCTGTACAGTATGTGTTTTTTGTGGGAGTTGAAGTTTTCGGGTGCAATCATTTTAACATGATGCATTTTAAATGAAAATATAATATCATTGGTCTGATGGTCCTTGAAAAAAAAACTCTTTAAAAAATTTGACGGTCCTTGAAAAACTATTCTTTAAAAAATTCACGCTTATTGGTCCGATTGGTCCTTAAAAAATATTCTTTAATAATCCACGCTTATTGGTCTGATGGTCCTTAAAAAATATTCTTTAATAATCCACGTTTATTGGTCTGATGGAACTTGAAAAAATATTGTTTAAAAAATCCATGCTTATAAGTTTGATGGTCCATGGAAAAATATTCTTTAAAAAATCCACGCTTATTGGTCTGATGGTCCATGAAAAATTATTCTTTAAAAAATCCACGCTTATTGGTCTGATGGTCCTTGAAAAAATATTCTTTAAAAAATCCACGCTTATTGGTCTGATGGTCCTTGAAAAAAATATTCTTTAAAAAATCCACGTTTATTGGTCTGATGGACCATGGAAAAATATTCTTTAAAAAATCCATGCTTATTGGTCTGATGGTCCTTGAAAAAAATATTCTTTAAAAAATCCACGTTTATTGGTCTGATGGACCTTGAAAAAATATTGTTTAAAAAATCCATGCTTATAAGTTTGATGGTCCATGGAAAAATATTCTTTAAAAAATCCACGCTTATTGGTCTGATGGTCCATGGAAAAATATTCTTTAAAAAATCCACGCTTATTGGTCTGATGGTCCTTGAAAAAATATTCTTTAAAAAATCCACGCTTATTGGTGTGATGGTCCTTGAAAAAATATTATTTAAAAAATCCACGCTCATTGGTCTGATGGTCCTTGAAAAAATATTCTTTAAAAAATCCAAGCTTATTGGTCTGATGGTCCTTGAAAAAAATATTCTTTAAAAAATCCACGTTTATTGGTCTGATGGACCTTGAAAAAATATTGTTTAAAAAATCCATGCTTATAAGTTTGATGGTCCATGGAAAAATATTCTTTAAAAAATCCACGCTTATTGGTCTGTTGGTCCATGCAAAATATTCTATAGAAAATTCACAATCATTGGTCTGATGGTCCCTTGAAAACCATACACGATTATTGACCTGATGGTCCTTGAAAAAAAGTTATTTCAAAAATTCACACTTATTGGTCAGTTGGTCCTTGAAAAAAAAACTTTAAAGAATCCAGTTTGTTGGTCAGGTGGTCCTTCAAAAAATATTATTTAAAAAATCCAAGTTTATTAATCTAAAAGTCTTTGAAAAATATTTTTTTTTTAAATCCACTCTTTTTGGACTGATGGTCCTTGAAAAATTATTTTTAAAAAATCTGTCATTAGATATATCTTGAAAAATAAATATTCCTTTAAAATCCACGCTTATTGATCCGATGGTTTTTAAAGACATATTCTTTAAAAAAAAATCACGCCGTCTTTAAAAAATCCGAGCCTAAATATCTGCTAGTAGTTGAAAAGATATTCTTTAAATATTTTTAAATCATATTTTTATTATTTTTATTTTGAATTAATAGGTCTATTTGTTTTTGTTGCACATTTTTCCCCATACACATTCCTGCCACCTATGGCATATTTGTATTAGCTTCAACTAAATCCAAATATTATTGTTAAATGTCAGGAAAAAACAAAAATCCAAAAAAATATACATTTTGCACAATTCGCCGAAATGCACACGCCTGTGGTATTTTCGTTCGAAAGAAAATAAGAACCACAATGCCTTTTCGTAATTTTATTTTTTTTTATTTTCATGTCGTTGTTGTTATTCCCACACGACAGACAGGTGAACTGGACAAGTTTGCTCAATAATTTGAAAAATTTTATAAACAAACACACATACACACTTTTTCGATACTGCCTTAAATAAACAATAGGGTCATGTTCAGACCTCCTCTTCCGATTACGAGCTTGCATACGCATACACACACCCCCTTTTTCGCTTTCATCATTCCACTAAGACCCACAATGAGTGAGTGACTGAATGACTGAGTGTTGTTATTATAGTCAGTGTGATTGACAACTGAAGGCCACCAACAACACTGCCTGACTGACCGACCACAGCAACAACTACAAACAAACAAGCAACTAATCTTGACAAGAAAGTTTCCTCAATTTTTTCTTTTCCACCTCTATTTTTTTTCTTGAAAAATGTTAAGCAGGTGTGGAAATGTGTACTTAGATATGAAATTCTTTAAATAGAAATTTCCCATACAGTGATGATAGGGAATATTCCACAAACAAATACAAATGTATTTTTCATTTTGAAAAAAAAAATAATAAATAAACAAATGATTGATTAGTTTTTTGATGTCAAAAATATTTTCAGTAACAAATTGATATTAAATTTTAAATCAAAAATTTAATTTAGTAAATTGTAAATACTTTAAATAATATTTTTTTTTAGGTGTAGATTAAAAAAAAAGTGTTTTTTTCAAGAACAGCTGACTTTTTTTTAATAATATTTTTAATCATCAGCAGAATTATTTGAATGACCAGCAGATATTTAGGCGTGGATTTTAAAAGATTTTTTTCAATTATAAGCAGTTCTTTAGGCGTTAATTTTTTAATAAATATTTTCTCTATCATCAGCAGACTTATAGGCGTGGATTTTTTAAAGAATATTTTTTCAAGCACCATCAGACCAATAAGCGTGGATTTTTTTAAGAATATTTTTTTAATGACATGGATTTTTTAAAGAATATTTTTTCAATGAGGTGGATTTTTTAAAGAATATTTTTTCAATGACGTGGATTTTTTAAAGCATATTTTTTTAATGGACCATGAGACCAGTAAGCGTGGATTTTTTAAAGAATATTTTTTCAAGGACCGTCGGACGAATAAGCGTGGATTTTTTAAAGAATATTTTTTCAAGGACCGTCGGACGAATAAGCGTGGATTTTTTAAAGAATATTTTTTCAAGGACCGTCGGACGAATAAGCGTGGATTTTTTAAAGAATATTTTTTCAAGGACCGTCGGACGAATAAGCGTGGATTTTTTAAAGAATATTTTTTCAAGGACCGTCGGACGAATAAGCGTGGATTTTTTAAAGAATATTTTTTCAAGGACCGTCGGACGAATAAGCGTGGATTTTTTAAAGAATATTTTTTCAAGGACCGTCGGACGAATAAGCGTGGATTTTTTAAAGAATATTTTTTCAAGGACCGTCGGACGAATAAGCGTGGATTTTTTAAAGAATATTTTTTCAAGGACCGTAAGAATAAGCGTGGATTTTTTAAAGAATATTTTTTCAAGGACCGTCGGACGAATAAGCGTGGATTTTTTAAAGAATATTTTTTCAAGGACCGTCGGACGAATAAGCGTGGATTTTTTAAAGAATATTTTTTCAAGGACCGTCGGACGAATAAGCGTGGATTTTTTAAAGAATATTTTTTCAAGGACCGTCGGACGAATAAGCGTGGATTTTTTAAAGAATATTTTTTCAAGGACCGTCGGACGAATAAGCGTGGATTTTTTAAAGAATATTTTTTCAAGGACCGTCGGACGAATAAGCGTGGATTTTTTAAAGAATATTTTTTCAAGGACCGTCGGACGAATAAGCGTGGATTTTTTAAAGAATATTTTTTCAAGGACCGTCGGACGAATAAGCGTGGATTTTTTAAAGAATATTTTTTCAAGGACCGTCGGACGAATAAGCGTGGATTTTTTAAAGAATATTTTGTTCAAGGACCAGCAGACCAATAAGCGTGGATTTTTTAAAGAATATTTTTTTCAAGAACCAGCAGACGAATAAGCGTGGATTTTTTAAAGAATATTTTTTCAAGGTCCATCAGGCCAATAAGCATGGATTTTTTAAAGAATATTTTTTCAATGACCATTAGACCAATAAGCGTGGATTTTTTAAAGAATATTTTTTCAATGACCATTAGACCAATAAGCGTAGATTTTTCAAGGAATATTTTTTCAAGGATTTAAAATTCATCCGTTATTATTTTGACATTTTAAGTTTCCGTTTTCTTTACCGAAAACTTATTATAGCATAGCCTCAAATAAATAATCCGATCCATGTAGGGTATTTTGAATGTCCATCTCATGGTGGAGGGAATATCGATCTGTTGTTGTTTTTTCCTACCTCAATTTCCCCCACTTTAATTAAGCCTTTGTAATTTTTTTTTTTTCGCCTGCAATTGTTGTGTATTACCTATTCCCTGGATAATTGGCAGGAACAACGTCAACATAAAAAACAAACACTCACTCACACTTTTTCAATATTCCTTGTGTTTGTTATCCTAGTAATGTCAACAATCTATATCCATGACCTCGCCGTTACATTTGTATTATCCAATGACCCCAAGGGGTTACAATATGCAGTGCCAGGTTGGCTGCCTGGCAATGACAAAGTTCACCACAAATTTGTAGCTGTCGTTGTTGTCGTTACCTTGTAGTTTTTTATTTTCTTCCTTCATTTTGCCATTTGTGTAAACATTAGACATTGGCCATTGGTTGACCACCATCGAACGGATCTCTCTGTGACTCTGTCTTGTTGGAGTTTTGTTGTAAAATAAATTAGTTACTCAACGATATCGAAGTAATTTGCCAGCTATGCCACCTAACAATGCATCTATCAATTGTTCGCCTAGTTTTTGCTGTTGTGCTTGTTGTTAGTTTTGTTTATGTTTTTTTTTGTGTTTACTATTGGTGTTGTTGGCTTTTTGCTGCAGTTGTTGTTAGCTAGCTTTTTTTTTGGTATTATGGCAAAGTGTTTCCAACATGTCACCCCAGGCATTATGTAAGTGAATTGTTGGATGTGTATCTTTAATTTGTAACTTCATTTTTGTCGTGTTCGAATATGGGGGTATTGTAATTGCAGGTATGAGGAAAATTTAAAATTGTATTTGTTGTAGAGTTCTGTGGTGTTGTGGCCCAGAAATTAATTAAATATTCGGCAGTGTGTCCATGACTTATTCAATATGTAGAGGTTTCCACGCGATAGAAGAGCTATCGTAGAGGGAATAGTTTTTCCAATGACGTTTTTCAAGGATCAACATAGCTATAAGCATGGATTTTTTATAGAATATATTTCAGGGGCTTCATATTTATAAGGGTGGTTTAACAAAACATATTTTTTTATACCCTTATACCAATAATTAATAGTTTTTCAAAAACCGTCATAAGGTCTGTATTTTTAAAGAATATAAAGGTCCTTGAACATAAGAGGAACAAGCGCTATAAGCGTTGATTTTTTCAATGATCATTCTAAAAACTTAGATTTTGTGAAGATTTTTTATTAATAATTTTGAAGTACCAGCCGACTTTTAGGCGTGGATTTTTTAAAGAATATTTATTTCAAGGAAGTGCAGATTTACAAGCGTGGATTGTTTAAATAATATTTTTCAAGGACTAGCCGACTTTTAGGCGTGGAGTTTTAAAAGGATATTTCATTTGGGCGTCGATACTTTAAAGAATATTTTTCAAGGACCAGCTGACCTTTAGGCGTGGATTGTTTAATGAATATTTTTCAAGGACCAGCAGATTTAGAAGCGTGGTTTTTTTAAAGAATATTTTTCAAGGACCAGCAGATTTAGAAGCGTGGATTTTTTAAAGAATATTTTTCAAGGACCAGCAGATGTAGAAGCGTGGATTTTTTAAAGAATATTTTTCAAGGACCAGCAGATTTAGAAGCGTGAATTTTTTTAAGGACCAGCAGACGTTTAGGCGTGGATTTTTTTAAAGATTATTTTTCAAGGTCTAGCATATTTAGAAGCGTGAATTTTTTAAAGAATATTTCCTTAGTTTATAAGCAAAGTGCTGTAGTTTGACATTCCGGGTTCTTCGAAACGTTACATTAAAATTACCACGATGTAGATTTAAGGGTGGACATAAATTTTTATAAAGGACCTGCCCCATTTTCAGCATTTGTGCAAAACTACTTCGATGCTGGACCTAGTCCCTTTTAAAGGTCCTGCCCCATTTTTTAAGTATTTAAGAATGTTTACTTGAATATTATCATCGAAATAGATTTAGATTGTCGTATGTAAAACATCAATGCTGAATTTTTTCGATACGTTTCTTAATTTTGACTTAGCTCCATATTATGAAGGAACCGACCTTTTCCCCATTTTACAAAAAAAAAAAAAAAATCTCAATGTAGGTCCTAAACACCCAGTCCCGCTCAACATACAATGACATCGTCTCGATAGAAATATAGTGACGGTGTCCTTGTGAAGAGGTGTCTCAATCGGAATAAGTGAAATAAGTGCTTCGAAAATTGGTTCGATCATAAAAAATAATATGTTATGCTAATTCCTGCAATTGAATTATTTTCGGAGTTACAATGGAAAATTTTCGATGTTTTGTACATCGTACGCTAAATTTACTTATAATTTCCTATATGTCTCTATTGTAACATAAACTCAGTAACCGAAATAACTAACTTCCCAAAAATTGTAAACCACTTTTCGTAATTATTTGACCTTTGCCCTTGACAGCGTATATATTTAAATAATTACTAAAACCCATATTTCAATATAACTCACACACCTCATTTATAGTTTGGAAAACAATACCCAGGCAAACATATAAATAGGTCAAGTGGTAAATAATTGAAACCACACACCAACTAAACAACGAACAACCAATTCCATTTATTATTAAACGTTTATAGGGAATTGAGAAAATAGTCTATAATTGTAGTTGTATTTTAATAATTTTATATATTGCTGTGACCCTGAACTTAGTTCATCGTAAAAAATTAATGATACCAAAGTTAATATACACTCATCCACCACAATTAAATTTAGTTCCTCATAAGTGAATGTCATGGAAAGCGTTCTTGTAAGACGATGGCGAGGAGGAAAACTTTTCCTTTTGGCTAGACTTTAACAAAAAATTAAATGAATGATTTAGTTATCAAGGACGGCGCCCTTGTGACTTGGTCAATACAATGCCATGGAAAAGAAAAAAATGTTTTAATGGAGTGTCAATGATATTTCGAAAAAAATATATATATAAAAATGTTCCTCCTAATAAATCTGTGAGGGAGTGCGACATATTGATGAATGTCTCCAGTGTGACAGATTGTCTGGCAAAAGTTTTAAATAGTCCACAGTTATTACAAAAATATTTTAGTCACCACACCCTTCTTCAAATTATTTAAAAATTTGATGCTGGGTATTTTTATTCATTTTTACAATACATTAAGAGGAAAACAGTAAAGTCGGATGGGGACGACCATATGATACCCTTCACCACTTTGAGTATATTCAAAAGACGCATTCTAACAGACGTCGCATATTCGAAGGACCATTGACATGAAATTGTATGAACTAAAATATGTGATCTATATCTAAATGTGAACCGACTTAGATCAATCCATAAACATGCCATTCGGTAACCTATACTAAACCTTTCATTTGGGTAAATAGAGAATGAGATAAAATTATATAAATCGATTTAAAGCAAATCTCAATCGAACACTCGTTGTTTATTTGAAACCCAATAAACATGAAGTCGATCGAATATACGGGCTATGTCTTTTAGTCTATACTAAATATTATGCGTTGTGCAAAATTTCGCGTCTATCTAACAAAATTAAGAGTTTGGGCACCATTTACTTAAAACCGGATGAACATTTTAATGGAAGCTATATATAAACCGATTTCAAAGGAACTTGTCTCATGTTAGTTTATACTAATTTCAGCACGTTTTGTACATATCGGCCCTATTATGGGTCCTTTGTGCATTATTTATTTAAAATCGGAGGAAAGCATAAATAGCATTGCAACGAAACTTGTCACAGGTTAGTTTATACTAATTTAAGTACGTTTTGTACCTATCGTCCATATTTTAGGTTCTTGGTGTATAACTTACTTAAAATCAGAGAAAATGTATATATAGGACCTATATCCAAACCTCAACCGATTTTCACGAAACTTTACCCAAATCATTTTGGACTTAATTCATTATGCTATGCCACATTTCGTCCAAATCGAAAGATATATAGGGACTTTGGTGCACTATTTACCTAAAATCGAAGGAAAATATATATGGGAGCTATATCTAAATCTAAACCGATTTTCCCGAAAATTACCACTCATCATTCTAGAATTAATTCATTACGCTATGCCAAATTTCGTTCAAATCGAAAGATACATATGGACTTTGGTGCAATATTTACCTAAAATCGGACGAAAATGCATATGGAAGCTATATCTAAATCTGAATCCATTTTTCCCATTTTCAATAGGGCTCGTAAAATATATTACCTAAAATCGGACGAAAATATATCTAAATCTGAACCGATTTTCCCGAAGCTTAAGACACATCACTCTAGACTTAATTTAGTACGCTATGCAAAATTTCGTGCAAATCGAAAGATATATAGGTACTTTGGTGCACCATTTACCTATATATATGTCCCATTTACCTTAAATCGGACGAAACTATATATGGGTGCTATATATAAATCTGAACCGATTTTCTCGAAACTTGGCACACATCATTCTGGACCTAATTCAGTACTCTGTGTCAAATTTCATGCAAATCGAAAGGCATAGAGGGACTTTGGTGCCCCATTTACCTTAAATCGGACGAAAATATATATGGGAGCTATATCTAAATCTGAATCGATTTTTCCCATTTACAATAGGGCTCGTCCTTGGGCCAAATAAATGAGCTGTGCCAAATTTCATCCAATTCGAATCAAAAATGTTTACAATTTAACATGATTTCATTTAATGAATGCTTTGAGAACTTTTTTATACAATTTAAATTTTAAAATCCACGCATCTAGTCTTCTGCGGAAATATTTTAAAATACAGCCCTTTAATGGGACCCCCCCCCCATTCTCGGTGTCAAAATTTTTTTGATTTAATTCGAATCTACTCCAATTCTAGAATGTTCCTACAAAATTTCAAGTGAAAATCTCAAGAACTCTTGAAGATATAGCCGATTTATTGTGTCACCATCAAGTGACGGCTAAAGGGCTTCTCAAACTTTAAACGGGTTTTTCTCAAAACGAATGGCGGGCACGATAACTCAAAAACTAATAATCCAATCGGTTTCAAATTTTGACACGTTGCTCTGGGAGTGTGTAGCTCTCGTATGAACTAGGATTAAGCCAATCGGTGAAGATCTTCCTTATTTTTTAACTTAGTTTGTGGTAAAAAATAGGCGATTTTCCAAAAAAAAATTTTCATAGTTCCGCCATTTTGTTAATTGTTGTGCGAAGTCAATAATCCTAGTTCATACGAGAGCCAGATATGTACTCTTTCTAACACCGTTGGAATTTTCGGATTCCGATGTTCCAGTGAGGAGTTATCATGCCCGCCATTGAAAATATGGACTTTTCTTTGAACCCAAAAAACAACAACAAAACAACAATAACAAATTTTGGTAAATTATTTTTCTTCGTTTCTAAATCTTCAAATATATATGTGCCAAGTTACAAACCTTAACAAGCATTGGTATTCATTTACCAGCCCATTTAAAATCTTAAAAATAAAAAATCGAGAATGGGGGGGGTTCCCTTAAGGAAATATATTTATTTGAGAATCCACACCAAAAGTGCTCTGAGGAACTGTTTTTATTTTAAAAACCATGCCTATAGTCCTTGGAGGAAATGTTTATTCCCTACACAACTATATTGTCAGGATATGATTGCTTTGTGCAGCCCCAAAAGTGTGTAACGCCGCGGAATATTGGTCCTAGACCCACCTTTAAGTATACCGATCGTCATATCTCGACTAGCTGAGTGGATCTAGACATGTGTGTCCGTCCGTCCGTCTGTCCATTATATTTTGTAAACACGATACAGGCCACAGTTATGAACCAATCTTCACGAAATTTTGCATGTAGGATGGGTTCTTGCTAATGAAGACCCCTATTGTTTTTGGAAAAGATCGGTTAATATTTAGGGGATGAAATGGACCAACAACTTTATTTTTGTCGGTTTTTTTTTCTGGTCGCTCCAGAGGCCGCAATTATGGCCCAAATAAGGAGAAGGGGGTCGGGCCAAAGAATAAGCATGCATATTTTGATAAAGATTGGTCAATATTTAGCGGGTCTAATGGATCCAGACTTTTGTGTGGAAAAAGACAAATTTTGTATTCTATGGCGTATATATTTACTCCTAAAGGACATAGACCCGAGACGTTGATAGTGTATCTAAGAGGAGTGATTTACCTTTACATTGATACCAATTGCATTGTCGTGTGTACTCGGATGTGGGAGTTACACTTAAATATTTACAGGTCCTTACGTATTCATATATTATTTAGTAACGCATTACCACACTAGAAATTTTCCAAGAGGATCCAGGTATGGTCATGGACAACGACTATAATTTTTTGTGATGATCTGATAAACATATTTGGGTGAAGTGACCCGAGTACCTAATTTTTTGTGTTTTTTTATGAGTCGATTTATAGGCCACTACTGAAAGCCGGACATCACAACACAACCCACGGTGAAGGGGATCTGGACAAGTAATTAGAAGAGCTGTAGTGAATATTAGTAATATTTGTAGACGTCTAGTCGGTCAAGGGGGTACAAATATCGCTAAATGTTGCCCAAGCTCAGAATATCGAACCATAGAAAATTAGATTTTCGTGGAAGTTGTGTAGGATATCATATGGTCGGCCCCGTCCGACTATACTGCTCCGCTCACTGGTTTTATTTTAAAATATTTTTATTTTAAAATCCACGCCTATAGACCTTGAAGGAAATGTTGTTATTTTTATAAAATATTTTTATTTTAAAATCCACGCCTATAGACCTTGAAGGAAATGTTGTTATTTTTATAAAATATTTTTATTTTAAAATCCACGCCTATAGACCTTGAAGGAAATGTTGTTATTTTTATAAAATATTTTTATTTTAAAAACCACGCCTATAGTCCTTGGACTCCTTTTAAAAATGCACGGTTGTAGTACCTGGGTCCTTTTGACAATACACGCTTATAGACCTTGAAGTCCCTTTCAAAATTCACGCTTATTGTCCCTGGGTCCTTTTAAAAATATATGCTTATAGTCCTTGGAGTCCTTTACAAATCGACGCCTGTAGTCTCTGGGTCCTTTTAATATATTATATTTGATATAGTCCTTGGATTTTTTTAATATATTATGTTTTATATATTTTTATTTTAAAATCCACGCTTATAGTCCTTTGGGAAAAATATTTTTATATTTTTTTTTTTAAATAAATCCTTCAGAAAAAGTGTGTCCCAAATACCGTGCCAACTCTATATTTATTAAATAAATCCACAAATAAATACAATATTCTGACGGACATATATATTTATGGCCATAATTTTATGATAAATTTAGAAAGCAAAGAAAGAAGAATAAAAAAACTTTCCAAAGTAACAACAAAGTTTGTTTTCCAAATAATTGCTTTAATATCAATCAATAGAATGTTATTGTCGACACTTTGTTAAATTTATTGTTAAAAGCAAACAAAGTTTCAAAATGTTTTATTGCAGCTGATATTGGTTTGGAACACCCTTCTCTCTCCGTCAGCCCCCCTCCACATATTTCCTTTTATCCAAATACTGGATATTTACAATTCCATAGAAGACCGGAATGAGGGAAAACGAAAATCCACAAAAAACACTTAAAATTGTGGCCACAAAATTCTCACTTAACAAATGATAGGAAAAGACAATAAGGACGATGATGATGAGGAGGATGATGATGTTGATGGAAATGGCAGTGGCTAATGTCATAAACAATGACCATGAGTTATTTACCCCAAATCCTTCTTCCCGCAACCACATACAAGTTCTACATACACTTCTTTAAACTCATTTCTCTTTTCTTTCATTCCATCTATGTTGTGTGTTTAATTTTTCATTTATTTTCTTGTTTTGGTTTTGCTGAAACAAAGTGTGGGTGATAAACTGTATTTTATCTCCATTATGGGGGAAACTAAAATTGACACGCTTGTCAACAAAATAGGTGTCTGTTTATCTGTTGTGTGTGGGTGTGTGTGCACTAAACACCACAACAACAACATCATCAGTTATAAGTGTGTGTGTGTCTGTTTCGAGTTCATTTGCGGTTTTAAAAGGTGGTCAATATTGTCAAACATTGTTGTTAATTTAAATGCATTTAATTTGTGTTAATCTGTCATATTGCAGACGAAAATGCAATGTTTGCAGTTGGATTGTGACACACATGTTGATTAAATTTCAACAAAGATGTGGTTATGAAATTAATAATAGTTTTAATTGCAATTAATGGTTTTCACGATAATAAACAATTCGTATAAATTCAAATTAATAATACTTATGCAAATATTGAAACTACGAGGGAAGATGAATAATTTTGTGACTACTTCAAAATCTTTATAAACAAATAAGAAACCAGTAAGGAAAGTAGTAAAGTCGGACGGGGCCGACTCTATGATACCCTTCACCACTTTGGGTATATTCAACAGAATCCTAAAAGACGTCGCATTTTTAAAGGACCAGTAAAATGAAATTGGGCCCATAAACATATCTTTCTGCAAC
>NW_026872855.1:0-13756 GCF_032173495.1 Musca vetustissima
TAAGTATACCGATATATCATATCATATCTAGACTAGCTGTGTCGATCTAGACATGTGTAGGATGGGTTGTGATCAATGAAGACTCCTATTATTTTTGGTAAAGATCGGTATATATTTACTATATTTTTGTCATGGACTTTTTACATGGAAAGGGGGTTTGGGCAAAGAATAAGCATGTCTGTTTTAATTAAGATGGGTCAAATCAACCCTGACTTTTGTGTGAAAAATTACAAAATTTGTATTCTATGGCGTATATATTTACCCCTAAAGGATATAGACCCAATAATAGTTGATAGTATATCGAAGAGGAGTAGTTGACCTTCAAACTGATACCAATTATATTGTCGTATGTACACGGATGTGGGAGTTACACTTAAATATTTACAGGTGCTTTCGTATTAATATATTAATTAATAGGCAATTACCACACTAGGGAACGAAAATATAGCGCTGATCGCTTTGAATTTTCCATGAGGATCCAGGTATGGTCAAGGACCATGCCTATAATTTTTGGTGATGGTCAGATAATAATTTTGCGATAAACCATTTTTTTGTATTTTTTCGATTCGATTAAAGGCCACAATTATAGGCCGAACATCACCGTACAACCCACGGTGAAGGGAATCTAGACAAGTAATTAGAAGACTGTACTGAATATCAGTAATATTCCAAAAATATGTCAGTCTAAGGAAGAGGTACTGTTGACATGTACTCGGGCAAGAGGGTGCAAATATCACGAAATATAGCCTAGGCTCGAAAAAACATCCATAGAAAATTAGAACTCCGTGGTAGTTGTGTAGGGTATCGTATGCTCAGCCCCGTCCGATTATACTGCTCCGCTCACTTTTTAAAAATATTTGTTTTTTGGACTACCTTAGCCTGATTTTTTAAAGAATATTTTTTTAGATCAGTTACACTGTGGATTTTTTAATTTATATTTTTAGAACTAACGTAGAATAAAAAAAATGGTATTTATAAAAACTTAATGGAATTTAAGGATTTTTTGTCGATGGTACACTTTTAATGATTATGTTATCTAGATCTATCAGTGGTGTGTATATTTAATTATTTTTTCGGCCTACTATATAGATTTTTGTTATATTTTTTTATTTATCGTGACCTTAATTTGGAATTATAATTTTTCTTAATCTCTAACTAATTTTTCAAAAGAAAAATATGCAAGGTTATTAAGTTTAAAATCAGTTTCATTTTTTATCTCTTAACTACCATCATTGCAACACAACCAAAATCTTTTTTTTTTTCAACGTTTAACCTTATGAACTGTACCACTTTTTTACGAAAAAAATTGCAATACTAAATCTCTCAAAAAACGAAGAAGACAAAGTGTTGAGACAACCTCACAAAAAATGCCACATATGGATAAATGATGAAGTTGTACATCACACAGTGAACTCCAGCACCTATGCAGGTCGACAAAAAAACCAAACGAACAAAACAAACAAATTAGCACTGCAAGCAAAATAAATGACCATCTAACCATTTAATTGCCATAAAATTCTTGAACAAAAATAAAAACAACAAACAACGTTTGAAATATTGCATTTTCAACAAATACAGCAAATTTATTTCGGTTTCTTTTGCCAAAAACTCCCCATACCTCTAATTAATTGAAACACTTTAAAATTTGTTTTAATATATTCCCAAGAATTTGCTGGTGTGGCAGCAATGTTCTCAGGCATAAAACAGACAGACAAATATATAAATAACTTAATATTAGTTATAATTATCGACGTTAATAATAGGGGAATGATGAAAGCCGTGTTTGTTTCTTAAGTCTTTTGATTTGTAGGAGTTGTGTTTTTGGTTAGACAGGTTGCTTGGTTTTTAAATTTTTTTCTTGTCTTTTTTTTCTTTTTTGATAAATTTTTTGTAACTCTATTAGAGTAGTACAATCAAATATAACCAAATTTTTTCGTGTATGTGTCTTTTATTCGTTGCATATTTGTCTATCTTTGGCGTAGGTGTTTCTATGACTTTATGTAGTCAAAATTTACTTTTGGTTGGTTGTGGCAGCAGCTGCAGCTTCTTGTTGTTGTTTTTGTTGTCTCTGGCAAATTAACCCTACGGTCAATAACCAAAAAAGTATACGTAGATCAATAACCGTGGTACATTTGTACCCATCCAATGATAGCTCTGTAACTCATTAAAAAGTGGACTATCGTGAGGTTTTTTGTTTTAAATTAGTCTATGCGGATTTGGTCTAGATGTAGGAACTCAAAATCATATATACATTAAAATAATATATATTTAAATCCATGCTTAAATGATAATCTATCTAATACAATCATAGTAAATTCGTTACAGCTTTCGAATGGGTTAAGCTTTTTTAGTTATTTTTTTATTGAGATCTTATTTATGTGTTCCTCAACCCCTCTGCAAATTTTTGTGGCCCTAGACAACATGGGGCCATCAGGGCGACTCGTGGAAGTCAGAAACTACCCTGGTTTTCCCTTGGTATACAGGGACTAAAACAATTATTATTGCCAATTATTCACATTTTATGAGTTTAGAGATTGTGATTGGCACATTTTTAACACTATTTAATACTTTATAACGTTATTTAATGATAGTTTATATATTTACGTCAATTTAGGATTGTAATAAATCAGACTAATTCGATTATAGAAAAAGTTTCAGGCCCAATATGAAGAATAATTGGATAATTATGGACAATAATCATTGTTTTTGTCCCTGTATACCAAGGGAAAACCAGGGTAGTTTCTGACTTCCACGAGTCGCCCTGATGGCCCCATGTTGTCTAGGGCAACAAAAATTTGCAGAGGGGTAGAGGAACACATAAATAAGATCCCAATAAAAAAATAACTAAAAAAGCTTAACCCATTCGAAAGCTATAACGAATTTACTATGATTGTATTAGATAGATTATCATTTAAGCATGGATTTAAATATATATTATTTTAATGTGTATATAATTTTGAGTTCCTACATCTAGACCAGATCCGCATAGACTAATTTAAAATAAAAAACCTCACGATAGTCCAATTTTTTAATGAGTTACAGAGCTATCTTTGGATGGGTACAAATGTACCACGGTTATTGATCTACGTAGGTAATAACTTTAAAAAATTGTAAAAATTATATATATGGAAAATATTTATAATTTTTTTTGTCGGTTATGTGTGAAAATACCTCAATAATGATTCCTCAAAATTTGATCCAAATATCTCTATTAGTAAAAATTTTACAGCATTTTTATTCAAAAAAAGGTACAAATGTACCCGGTTATTGACCGTAGGGTTAATGAACAAATTAATGAACATAATATACAATTTGAAAATAATTGTATGTGACTATGGGTATTATTTGTATGAATTTTTTGGAAACCAATTTTTATTTCAATTATTTTTTTATTAAATTAAGGAAAATATGTAATTTCGAGACAATTTTTATGGCACAAGTGAGGTTGTTTGAAGAATATTTTTTCTCGGTCTATCCAGAGTATATTTTTAAAGGATATTTTTTTCTGGGACTTTTAGAGGCTAGATTTTGAATTTTTAATGAACATTTCTATATTTTTTCTGGGGCTGAAGTGTGAACTTTTTTCTCAAATAATATTTTTCAATGCATATCAAGATGAAAGCTTTGAGTTTTAAAATAACATTTCTGCTATACTTTCGGTTCCGATTTAGATATAGCTCCCATATTTCGTCCGATTTTATGTAAATGGTGCACCAAAGTCCCTAAATATCTTTCGATTTGCATGAAATTTGGCATAGCGTACTGAATTAAGTCTAGAACGATGTGTGTTAAATTTCATGAAAATCGGTTCAGATTTAGATATAGCTCCCATATATATTTTCGTCCGATTTTAGGTAAATGGTGCCTCAAAGTCCCTTTATATCCTTCGATTTGCACGAAATTTGGCATAGCGTACTAAATTAAGTCCAGAACAATGTGTGTTAAATTTCATAAAAATCGGTTCAGATTTAGATATAGCACCCATATATATTTTAGGTAAATAATGCACCAAAGTTCCTTTATATCCCTCAATTTGCACGAAATTTGGCATAGCGTACTGAATTGAGTCTAAAATGACGAGTGGTAAGTTACGAGAAAATCGGATTTTACATAAATGGTGCACCAAACTCCTAATGTTTGTCCGATTAACACGAAATGTTGCACAACGTATAAAATTGAGATTTGAATGACGTTATTGCGTTCTGTAGAAATTGGTGCAGATGCAGCCATGCAGCTTCCATATGTATTTCGAACGGGTGCCTGATTGAAATTTGTCCCATTGTACGCAGACGACTCTAAATCTGCCCGAATGAAATTAAATTTATCATAGGTTGCAGACATGGCAAGACATGTTCCTTCGAGGTAACATTGACATGCAATTGTAAGGATACATATGCGCAATATACCCAAAGTGGTGAAGGGTATCATGTAGTCGGCCCCGTCCGACAGTACTGCTTTCCTTACTGTTTTTTTTTTTTTTTTTTTTTTTTTGCCATCAGAATGAGGATTGTAGGTTAATTTGAGCGTAGATTTGTAAGAATATGTTGTATATACCTATAAGGAATATTAGAGGCTAAAGATATTTTTTAGCAAGGATTTTTCAAATGGGTTTTTTCTAGGATTATTTAATGATCAAGAGTGGATTTTTAAAGAGCTTTTTTTAAGACTTATAAGGCCTTAGGTGCGGATTTTTGAAGAATATTTGTTCTAGGACTTATAGGAGCTTAAGCGTAGATTTTTAAAGAATATTTGTTTCTAGGACTATTAGAGGCTCATGTGTGGACTTTGAAGAATAGTTTTCTATGACTATTAGAGGGTGAAGCGTGAATTGTTTGGCTTTGGCTTCAACAAAGTCCTTAGTCCTTTTTAGTCATTTTTTTATTCCAGCTAAGTAGATGATTGGTCTGCTGTACCTTTTCTTAGGTGATGGGACCGCCATCTATCGTTAGCTAGAATATTATGCAGTAGTAGAGGCCCTGGATTATTTTTTTCTCTATCCTGTTACTTTTCTTAAGGGCACAGGGCTTCCACGAAGCATATTCATATTACTGTGTAGTATTTTTTTTATTCCAGCTAAGTATATGATTGGCCTGCTGTATAATTGCCTAAAAACAACGCCACCTAGAATTTTGTGCAATGATTGAGGTCCAGGCTTATTTTACTGTACTTGGCGCTATATCCTGTTATTCCTATTTTTATGTTATCCTCATGTGTTGAGCTTGGTTATTAGAATGATAGGAGGCTTCGGATGCATTTCATTTGGAAGGAAGATGTAAGCCTGTAAAACATTAATCTAAATACCTTACATTGTAACTCCTTCATTTTTGAGGAACTAAAGGGTCAATAAGAATACATTATTTTTTCGCTCTCCTGTTAATCCCCCTGTATTTATAAAGAACATCTTTCTATAGCGTGGACTTTCAAATAATGTTTTAGAACTATAAGAGCATTGATTTTTAAAGAATATTATTTTTCTAGAGTTATCAGAACGGATTTTTTAGAAATATTTTTTCAAGATTGTGAATTTTTGAAGACTTTTGGGACTATAAAAACCTGTATTTGTAAAGACAAATTTTTTCTAGAATTATCAGAGCATGAATATTTTAATAATATTTTTAATTTTTGGGACTATCAATTTATACGCAATTTATTAATGAACATCGATATAAGGTTTTCTGTCTAAGGACATATTAAAAAAGGACGGTGAAAAAATGCGAATATCGATCAAATCTTGTGAGCGAGATTTTTGTAGAATAGTTTCATGGCGCAAACTCTTCTATTGTGGCATTTAGTTTACGGATCAAGCAAATAAAGACAGAAATGACGCACAAGGACTCGATATAGAAGGAGGATCTGTTTTACAAAAATATTCTACATTCGATTTGACATTTGTCATCTCAATAACCTGCAATGGCCGTAAACGATATAAACATTTTCATTCGTGAACTCATGATTTATCAGCTAAAATTTCATCACTTCATACCTCAAAAACTTGACCTATGGAGAATTTATACTTCTGGGTTCTTGGCAAGCTCATTCATCCCCATAAGAAAATTTCCACTCCTCAGACCATGAGCTCCATTTTGTTCCACATTGCAATATAACTTTCAGTTTCAAAAATAATGCCCAAAATCCAAACCAGAGATTTTGATTACGTAAAAAATGCGAGGGAGAGTTGATTACTTCAACACGGCCATGTAAGGAAAACTATTTTCTGTCAGCTAAATTGTTGTTGTGTTGTGTGTACAATGAAGCGTGTTCATGTTTGGTGACAAACAAATTTGTTGGCTGCTGCTGTGTTATGGAGTTTTCTTTTTTTTAATTATTTTGAAAACATACAATTTATTTTTCAATACAACACAAACCGGCAGCTGGAATGACTAAAACAACGCATGTATTAGAGGGACAAAAAACATTACAAAAATCTAACAATTAATCAAGGAAAACACCACACTTACTTTGTTCTCTGTCTTTCTCCCGCTCCCTCGAGATTTAAACATAAAACAAAATTGTTTTTAAAACGGACACGTAGGAATTTTGCTATTTTGTTTAAAGTATTCAGCTATTTTTGGAGTTTGAATGTCTAACTAGCTGACATGTCAAGCACTACAACATGGATGTTAAATTGTTTGAACTAAATTTTGCATTGGAAGAAAGCGAAAAAAAACCCGGGAGTCAAAGTAGAGACCAAGAAAATAATGTTTACATTGAAATAAAAAATCCAAACTTAATTTTATCGATCATGATTTGAACGAATTGCTGTGCTTGCTTGCCTGCTTTGTTGTCTTATAATTTTCACTTCTGGCAAACTTTAAACTAAATTAGGAAATTGAAAGTATGTTGCAAAATGCAGTTGGTGTTTTTTTTTTTTCTAATACACTTTTTAACACCACCATGTGAACACGGACAGACGCGAAACACGTTATTGCAATTTTGATGTCAATTGTAATTATTCACACTAGAAATCGAAATGAATCGCATGTAACAAGACATATGTATATCGTCGTCGATATACACACTCACTCGAACTCCACGTATTCGTACAGGAAAAAGTGTTAACTCTTAACTTCATAGTTAGTAACACTTGCGGAGGTTTTCTGTATTGTGTGGACTAGGAATTACGTTTATTTTCTTATAAGATCTTTGTGTTACAGTTGTTTCACACTTTGTTAGGCTGCAGGAGGAAAACAACTACAACTGACCAATAAAAACACTAATCAATAGATTTGGTATGGAAATATTGGAAAACCAAAAAATTGGATAATTTTCCGTGATTTTTCATTGAGAAAAAAATATACACATTGTTGCATGAATATACGTTGGAAGTTGCTTAGGGTTTGAGGGGAATAAATGAGCATATAAAAAATTATTTAAATTTTGAGACCTAAAAAAATATAATTTAAACTACCTTGCATTGTAACTCCTTTTTTATGAACTAAGGGGTCAATAAGATTTTTAAAATTTTTCCTCTCCTATAATTTAACATGAGGACATAGGGCTTCCACGAACATAGCCATCGTCTGGTCCTTTTCTTTTATCGTAGCTAAGTAGATGATTGGTCTGCTGTACCTTGTCTTAGGAGATGGGACTGTCATCTATCGTTGGCTGGAAACAACGACAACGAGAATTTTATGTAGTGAATGGGGCCCTGGCATATTTGTTTCTGTATCCTGTTACTTTTTTTTAAGGGCATAGGGCTTCTATCAAGCATAACCATCATACTAATTAGTCCTTTTTATTCCAGTAAAATATCTGTAACCTGCCCTAGGTTACGGTACTGCCATCTATTGTTGTCTAGAAACAGCAACTCCTAGAATTTTGTGCAATGGTTTTGTCCTGTCTTTCATTTTCTTTCTCCTCTTATTTCTTTTGAGGGCAAAAGGCTACCACGAAGCATAGCCATCTTACTAATTAGTCCTTTTTTATTCCAGCTACTTAGATTATTGGTCTGCTGTAGCCTGTCTAAGGTGATGGGACTATCATTTATCGTTGCATTTTGTGCAGTGGTTAGGGTCCTGGCTAATTTTTCTCTCTCTCCTCTTATTTTCTTGGGAGCATATGGTTTCCACGAAGCATAACCATCTTTCTGATTAGAAAATTTTATTCCAGCTAAAAAGGTGATTGGTCAGATGTAGCTTGTTCTAAGTGATGCTGATGCCATCTATCGATGTCTAGACTAACGTCTCCTAGAATTGTGTACAGTGGCTGTAGTTCAGGCTTCTTTTAGTATTACAATTTTACTCTGGATGACGCTACATTCTGTCATTACTATTTTTGTGTTATCCTCATGTGTTGGTATTGAGGTTGGTTATTAGAATGACATGAGACTTCGGAGGCATTTCATCTGAAGGAGATGTAAGCCTAAAAAAATGTAATCCTATGTTGTAACCCCTTCACTTTTCGTTAATCCTCTTAAGGACGTATGGCTTCGACGAAGCATAACCATCTTACTTATTAGACCTTTTTACTCCAGCTAAGTAGATGATTGATCTGCTGCAACCTGACTTGGGACTGTGGCTGTAATATGACCTAGTCGAACTTTCACTTGTTCATATTGTATTCATATCCCATTATTTTAATTCGATCAATTCTCACATCTCCTTCCCTTGTGTTTCTCTTTCCAGGATCGCGCTCGCAACGTTTCCGAGCGGCTAACATCAACCACCACACTCACAGTGAATATAGCCGATTCGGATGATTTGGATCCCTCGTTCATCTATCGTAATTGTGTTCTATTGGATGGAGCATGCATTAATCCCGAATATACCGCCTCAGTGCCTGCCGGCTCACTGCAAGGTGTCCTAACCGTTACTCCCGAAAGAATACAAGCTGTGGACTTGGATACTATCAGTGCACCAATACGTTATTCATTTGCCAGTGGTATGCCTGGAAATTATGCGGATTATTTTGAAATTGATGAACAGACGGGAGTGTTGAAACAAATCAAAGCTGTGGATACCTCGACTGCGAAGCGATATGACATTATTGTCAAGGCGGAGGAAGTGTCAATGATTAAGAGATTTACTACGGCGAAATTGACAATAAATGTGAAGCCTGTTGATGCCAATCCTCCGGTAATCTCTGCTAGCTCCATTGTGGGCTTTGTTGATGAAAATTCCCCCTTGGGTACCAAAGTTTTAGATGAACATGGCAAACCGATTAGCTTTAAGACCAGTGATGCTGATTTAACGGAAGATGATCCCAAACCGGATTATATTTATGAATTGACCACGCCATCATTTGAGGTAACTACTGAAGGAGTTTTGGTGGTCAATGAAGAAGGTTTAGATCGTGATCCCCCAGCACCGGGTAAATATAAATTCCAAGTTGTGGCCCGCGAACCCAAAACAAATGCCGCAAGTGCTCCTTTGAGTTTGACTGTGATTTTGAAAGATGTCAATGATAATGCACCGAAAATTGCAATGGTCCCACCAGTATCCATTACCGCCGGAGATGGTGTACGTAAGGTGGCCCAGGTATCGGCAACAGATAATGACGAAGGTGCTAATGCCGCGATTACCTATTCCATATATCATGTTTCCAATAATGGCTTGCAAAAGTTTACGATTGATGAGCAAACGGGAGAAATTGAAACCCGAGGTCGGCTATTGGCTGGAGAACAATATAGTATAACAGTACAGGCCACCGATGTTGGGGGTTTGTCGTCACAGTCTATTGTGGAGGTTACTGTTACACCGGGACCGAATACAAAACCACCGAAATTTGTGAAGTCCGTTTATGAGGTGCAGGTGAGTGAAGGAGCGGAAATAAATTCGACTGTTTCTGTTATTCATGCCGAAGATCCTGAAAATGATCCGGTGGTATATTCCATTGTATCGGGTAATGATTTGCGACAATTTGCTGTGGGCCAAGAGTCGGGAGTTATTTCAGTTATCCGAAAGCTGGATCGTGAAAGTTTAACTCGCTATCAATTGATTGTAAAGGCGGCGGATAATGGCGGTTTGTCCAGCAGTGCAACTGTCAATATTAAGGTTACGGATATCAATGATAAAAATCCGGAATTCGATGAATCTACCTTGCCCTATGTCTTCCAAGTTGATGAGGGACGTGAACAGGCATTTGTCGGCATTGTCCACGCCACCGATGCTGATGAGGGTATCAATGCTGAAATTACCTATTCCATACCTCAGGATATACCTTTCAGCATTAATGGTAGCTCTGGAGAGATTAGGACGTCTAAGGCCTTGGATTATGAAAAACAAAATGAATATCGTTTTGTGGTTACAGCTAAGGATGGGGCACCAGATGCCCGCCTGGGAACGGCTAGTGTTACCGTGCAAGTCCGGGATTTACCCGACGAAGTACCAAAGTTTACCGATACGCGTATTGATGTTAAGGTCCCAGAAAATGAGCCAGACTTTTTGGTGGCCACGGTGCAAGCCTATGATCCTGATACTACTCCGGATATAACCTATGTGATACGTAAGGGAGAAACAGAATTATTTAAGGTCAATCCTGCAACAGGAGAGATTCGGACCACCAAGGGATTGGATTATGAGAAGCAGAAGACGCATGAATTGATTGTGGGCACAATTGAGAATGATGAAAATGGTCCTGGCGACACTGTCAAAGTTGTTGTGGAAGTAGAAGATCGTAATGATGTTAGACCCGTTTTCGTTTCCGTACCTGAACCCGTTACCGTCAATGATGATCAACCAATTGGTGCCATGATTGCCACAATGCCAGCCATAGATGGAGATGGGTCATCGCCGGGCAACGTGGTACGTTATGAAATTGTCGGTCGCGGTAAGGCTTTGAAATATTTCCAAGTTGACCCCGATACGGGAGCTATTCGCATTCGAGATGAGTTGCGCAAGGAAGAGGATACGGAATACCAGGTGGATATCAGGGCTTATGATATGGGTGAACCACAATTGAGTTCAGTGGCCACATTGCCGGTATTTGTTAGACATCTGCTTACCGATCCCAATGAAGATAGTGCCATGGAAGGACGTACCGATAATGGTGTTATTACCTCACCCGAAAGCCTCGGGTTGGCATTCAGTGATGACAGCTATACCACGGGTGTTCCAGAGACCACTGGCATAAATGCCACCATTAAACTCATCCAGGTTATTAATTCGAAGAAATCGGTAAAATCGAATCCTGGATTTAAATGTGAAATTATCGGAGGAAATGAATGGGGTCTCTTCAATGTTACCCAAGAGGATCACGGTTGTGGTATACAGTTGATTAAACATTTGGATTATGAGAATATGACCACATTCTCGTTGGATTTGCGTTTGACCTCGCACAAGTATTTCATTAATCCTCAGAAAAGTACAACCACCGTTAAAATTATTGTGCAGGATGAGAATGATAATGCTCCGGAATTTATATTCAATCGTGCTCGCGGCCGTAAGGATACCTTTTATGGGGTGGTTAGTCCGGAGATGGACATAGATACACCAATTTTGCAAGTTAGAGCCACTGATCGGGATTCTGGTAAATTTGGCATGATCCGATATAAGCTGTATGATGAGGAGGATAATAACGTGAATAATGAGAATTTGGTGAGTAAAAGTTTTGGAATAAATCCGAACGGTAAATTAATTTCCAATTTTTCGTTTCTTCCTTAGCCCTCCACCTATTTTACCATGACTGAAGACACTGGCATCTTACGCACCGCCAAATTATTCCGCGACGAAGCCCAATTCCCCATGATTTTCTATGTGGAGGCCCGTGACAATGATGGCCAGGAAATGGGTTCCCATCGCACTCGAGCTCGTATTGTCATCAATAAAATTACGGATCTGCAACGTCATTCGCTATTCTTCTCCGATGCCACACCCAATGAGCTACGTAATCATTATGCTGCTCTGGAAGAACTGTTCTCTGAAAAGACTGGAGGTCTCATTAGCGGTATTGAAAGATTTAGTAATCGTAAATTTTTAAATGAAAATGGTACCATATTGGAAAATCCCGCTGCCACGGATGTTTGGTTCTATCTGATTGATCCCAAGACGGAAAAGATTCTGCCACGTAATGCCTCAGTGGTGCAAGAGACATTATTAGAACCCACAGCAAGTTCGGAGATTATTTTCGCTGCCTCATCAAAAACCCGGGCCACTGCAGAGGGTATTTATGCACCCATTGAAATGAAACAACAGGTCCACAAGGTATGTTCAGGAAATCCAATTAAATCTGTAAGAAAAATAATTAAATTATTTGTTGTTGGTTTTTTTCTACAGGTCAAGGCCGCCATTGCCATTGATGATGAAGTATTCCCCTATACTCTGATAGCCATTTCAATAATTATTTTAATTTTGGGTATTATTGGTATTATCTACATTTGTATCTCCTGGTCCAAGTAAGTTTAAGAAACCTATGTTCAATTTAATTAATAAATAATAATTTCCCACTTTTATTACAGATACAAAAACTTCAAACAACGCATGCGTCAATATTCCACTCCAAGCCCCACACGTTATGATCCGGTCATTGTCAACTCTCAGGCCTCAAATGCCGGCGACACAGTAGCCAATCTGAAGGAATATGAAACCCAAGTCCTAGCCATGGCTGTACCACCAGATGGTGATGATGAGCTGCAATTAGATTTCAGTGCCAAAAATCATGCCTTCTCACTGGACAATGTTAGCTATATAACGCACAAGGAACACAATGGTAGTTCAAGTGGTGGTCAAACAAGTCCATCCCATTCCGAGGCCACAACTGCCACCATTGCCACCCTGCGGAGGAACAATAACAACAATAATCTAAATAATATGTCGGCGAATAATAATATCAACAACAATAATCACAGCACCATGAATAATCGTCAGAATACCTTTAATCGTACACTCGAGATGAATGCCCGTAATAATGCCAACCCGCTGGCAGCAAATGGTACCCTACCGGGCACTCTCACTTTGGGTCGCATTAAACATCAAAATTCCAATCATTATCAAAATGGTGGCTATAAAATGGATAGTGTTAGTCGTAATAATTTGGCAAATTTACAAAATAATGCCTACAGCACATTGGGTCGGAGGGGTAATACATTTGGTAATAATTCCAATTTGAATGGTGGCCTGAATGGTGAGCTTAGTGGTGGTAATGGAGAGCTAATGACAAATACCTTGGGAAGAAATCATCAACAGCAGCAGCATAATATACAGAGGGGTTATAATGAGGTGCCCATAACAAATCCATTGTTTCAGAGGTAAGTTGGAGGGAGGGTAAAAAACATTCTTACTTAGGACAGAATCAAAAGACCTCAATAGGTGTCCGAAGAACCGACTTTATATGAAAATTCGTTCGTAAAAAACGTATAAATTTGTAATTTAAGGAAAATTTATAAACGATGTCATTATGACCGAATCAAAGGACCTTAGACCCGACCTAATGAAACCTTATCTGAAAATGACTCAGATTTGTTGGTGACAACCGTACAATCTTACAATTCCGGGACCACGCCAACTTTTTGAACACAATAAAAGCGCTCGATAATTTAAAAGACTGTAACGTTGATGATATAGGGCATTATTAGGTTTTTTATGACTGTTTAATACTCCGCAATTTTTAACATGTTAAACTTTCACGATATATTTTTGCAAATAGCTGAAATAACTCCAGCTCACAGCACATTGTCATAAATCATTTACTTGACACAATGGAATAGATGAAGGTACCATTTTCAGGATGTTCTGTGGAATATATTTCGGCTCCTTTGCCCACCTTTATCTCATAAACGGCGTTAAAAATATCGGGGTTTTGGATGTGACCTAAAATTACC